>NC_142930.1:114226519-114309019 GCF_046866305.1 Octopus bimaculoides | reverse complement strand
CCAAAACTAAGAGAGCAAATATCTGTAATTACGGGCCGGTATTATTCGACGATCTATATTACATTCAACAAGAAATATATGTTTATAAGTTATTTTAACAAAGGATAGTTTACAAATAAATCGGAATAAATCGGAAACAACGTCTTTGTGCGAACATATTGCGCCGTGTGACTTTAATTTAACCAATCATGCAACTCAATATGTTATTGTAATCAAGATGAATAATTAAATACAAAACTCCAATTTCCCTGTATTTGTTGGAAGTTGTTTGTTGATTCGCTTGTTTTGTATTGTTGCTTTTGTACTTTGTTCCATATTTTCTCTTCTTTCTTCCTGATTAAATTATGGTTTTCTTCAAGATGAAAATAACAGCCGAAGCAAAGCCAGTTGGGACGTCGTTAACACTTCCGTTGCTGGCAATTCGCATGCTGCACGCCGCCCACCTCACATCGCGATCTTGGAGATGTATATGTTATGCTAATATATTCATTCTAAAAGTACGAATATAAACTAAAAAAAATCAACAAAAAAAAGAAAGAAACGTTCTATGTAAGTAACATTCATTGCATACATGGATGCATTTTTCTCTCTCGATACATATATGTATACACAAACATATTTATTTATACAGAGAGAGGGGAAGAAAAGAGACATATAAACACACGGAGATAAATACATACATACACTCACACATATAGATAGATAAAAAGATAGATAGATAGATAGATAGATAGATAGATAGATAGATAGATAGATAGATAGATAGATAGATATGTTTCTTTATTAGCCACACAGGGCTCAACATAGAGGGGACAAAATACAAATGTAGAGTTTTTCTTTTCGATGGGGACAAAAATAAAGTAAAAAAATAAAATGGGGATAACGATGAAAAGGCATCGAGAAAACGTTTGGGGTATGTACAAAAAAAAAAAAAATTACAAAAATTTCCCAATAAATGGGGAGGTTATCCGTGGAAAGAAAAACCTACGGAAAAGACCACGGTAACCTCGGTCCTTAGTGTCACAATTTGTTAAATAAAATTCCTTTTATTTATGCAAGAAACGTAAGTAACTCTGTTTACAAAATTTTAAACGTTTTATAGAATCATGGTCAAGGTGGCTTCGTCATTTATACGTGCCATTCTTGCTACATGTATCCATCTTTTTTCGAAACATTTGCTAGACAACACTTGCCTCTCTACTCTCACCTTCCTTTTCAAGTGATACTTGAAAAAGTTGATGAGAGATTGACCAGAGAGGAAAGTATTTGTCTCTAATCCTTTCAGACGCGTCCACCAGATGCATTCTTTCGCCATAGCCACAAGTACGATAAATACAGCTCTTCCTTCCCGTTTAAAGGAAGGAGGCGTGACGATATTGACGATAGACTCGGTTGATAAACCGACTCGTCCCACACGTGACAGCAGTCATTCGACATAAGCCCACGGCTCCGAAATGGTTGGACACTGCACGAGTGCGTGCAGAACGGTTTCGTCGCTCTGACCGCATCTCGGGCAGGTCGGCCCCGCATTTCGCGAGCCGTGTCTATAGAGCTTATCCCGAACGGGTAGCGCTTCTCGGTAGCACTGCCAGGCCAGGGATCTCTGGAAGTTGTCCATAGGTCCCGGCACGAAAGTCGTCCTGAACAGGCGGGTCAGGTATTCCTCGTCGACGCCCAGGTTCGCCCCGAGATCGTCGTCGTACCTGCCCTCCACTAATCCCCTATAGAATGACTTCGTTGTGATGCAGCCGCTCAAGGTCGACCCGGGACGGCAAAGTTGTTACAGAGCAACGCGACACTCACGGTGCCATTCGCCATTCCTCGGCCTCTTTTTGATCCACGACTGCAGCTCGGTCATGGAGACGAGCTGCGGGAAAGCGCGTCGCACAAACGGCGACCACACCTGCTCACCGTCGTCTACGTAGAGCCGGAGATGTCGCAGTCTCAGCGCATGTCTGCGCATCATCAACCACGGCATGCCCAGCCCTCCTTTCAGCGGGTGTTGGCAACAAACGGATCGCCTCACCATCGGAACTCTTCCTTTCCACAAAAATCGGAAGAGGATGCGCTCCATTTCGGTGATGGCGCGATCGGGACAAGGCACGACGGTCAGGCGGTATTCGATGACGGACGCGATGTACGCGTTCCCCACCTCCGCCTGACCTTTTAGGGACAGCTTCCTCTCGGACCATTGCCGGCAGAGAGTGGCCACCCTACTCGTTATCTCGTCCCAGTTGTTCTCCGTTTGCAGGTCCGAACCGAACCAGACTCCGAGCAACTTGACCGGACCGTCCGTCCAGCGTCCCACTACTGAGGCGCTGCCGGACGGTATGGGCTTGCTTCTCCAGGTGCCGAGCAGCAAACCCACCGACTTATCCCGGTTGATTTTCGCTCCCGTCACCGCTTCGTAGTCTTTCAGCGTCTCGCCGACAAGCTCGATGTGCTCGTGGCTAGACGCTATGACGGTGATGTCGTCCGCGTATGCCGACACGCTCGTCCCGCACCCCAGTTCTCGCGGGATGCCCCTCAGCGTCGCCAGCTTCTGCAGTAGTGACTCGAGAGTCAATACGTACAGGAGCGGTGACAAGGGGCATCCCTGACGGACCGAACGTGCAATGTCGAAGGGTCCCGATAGACGTCCATTGACGCGAACAACCGAACGGATGCCTGTGTACAAGGCAGCCATCCAGCCGCGGAAAACGGGACCGAAACAGGCCGCTTCGAGGACGGCCTCCAAGTATCAATGGTCTACCCTATCGAAAGCTTTGGATTGATCCAAATTGATCAGGGCCCCACCCATGCCAGGTTCCTTAACTACCCTCTCTATGATGTAGCGCATCAGATGGAGGTTGTCATGGATGCTCCGGCCCGGCACGGCGCACGTCTGCTCCGTGCCGACCAGTTTCTCGATGACAAGCGCCAACCGCTTGGCTAACACCTTGGCCAAAATTTTCAAGTCTGCATTGAGCAGAGTGATGGGCCTAAAGTTATCTATGGCGTCCCCCTTGTTTGGATCTTTCTTCAGCAGCGTTACCGCTCCTCGGCTCACAAAACCGGGAATGCTCCCGTTCTGCTGCCAGTTGCAGTACACGGCCGCCAAGACGTCTCCAAACAAGTCTGGCATACAGTTGTAAAGCTCGTAGGGCAGACCATCCAAACCCGGAGATTTGTCCGTCGAGCAACCCGCCATCGCGTCCCTCACCTCCTCCGCCGTGATGACCCCTTCGCAGCACTCCGCCTCTCTTGCCGAGAGTCGTGGCAAGCTGTGCAGGTCGGCACTAAAGTCCACCCTGCCTTCTCGCTCGCCACTCCTCCCGAACAGTCGGGCAAAATGCCGCTGAAACGCCTCGCATATCTTGCTCGGCTCGAGCAATTCGCGCCTCTGTTCGTCTACCAGAGATCGGATGGTGGCTCTGTTACCTCGCTGCGCCTCCGCCACCCAGAGCACGCATCCTTGCCCTGACAGCACACCCTTCGTGTTTAGCATTGAAGTGTTGGTCGAGGGCCAACCTCGCCGCTAAAACGTCGGATGCGATGCCACTTCGCAATGCCTCTTCTAACTTTATCACTAGCTCCCCTTCTACTCTGTTCCTCTCTACAGCTAGTGCCCTGCTATACCTTATTGCTTCCGCCGTTACTGCTCTCTTGAGGGCAAACCACCATTTGTTGTTGACGATGGCTCCCGTCATAGCCCTCTTTACTAACGTGCTAATCCGGTCTCTGAAAACCTGTCTCGACGGGAAAGACGCGTTTAGTTTCCAGTAACCGGGACCCTGCCTATGTGCCTTATCTAAGTCTAGCGTACACGTCACAAGTTTGTGATCCGTGTAGCTGACTATGTGGAACTGTGGAAATCCTAAACTATCTCTATCTCTTGTCCTACACACTATCCTATCTAGATACGATCTCGACGACCCAATGCGGTTGCTCCAAGTCAACGTTGGCATTTGGGTGGCACAACTGGAAGCGTCTGAGCAGGTCTCTGAGGCCTTTGCATCCCCTTCTAGTTTTGTCACTCCCCACGTAGTCTAGATGCGTGTCCAAGGTAGCATTCCAATCCCCCACTAAAAGTAAGGGACGAGACGTTCCCAGGAATACTTCTAGACGTCGAAAGAAGTCCGACCGACCTGTTAAAGGAGGCACATAAACTGCCAGCAGCTGAAAAGCGCCTCCATCGCTGCCGTCCACATCTAGGACAACCAGTCTACCCTCCGGGTCCGTAAATATCGTCTTTACTTGGAGATCCAGACTCTTGCGAAAAAGAACCGCCGTGCCACTACCGCCCATCCTCGGCAAACAGGGAGAAAAATAAATGTTAAACTGTCCGACAAACATGGACTTTAGGGCCCGCGGTTCATGGAGTCTGGTCTCACTAATGGCTATGATATCCAAATTGTGTGATTTGATGTCATTTAAGAGGTACCCTTGTTCCAAAGGGGACCCCAAGCCACGCACATTCACACAACCAATCTTCATGATTCTATTTATACGTGTGCTTTAAAGCACAAAAGGAAAGGAAAAGAGAGCTACTTACTGTTTGCAAGTTTTGTTTCCACCTTGGATTTTTCACCAAGGAGGCTACTGTACAATTTCTTGCACAAATATTTTTGACATCCCCCTACCGAGTTGGGGTAGGGGGATTTTATTTTGTGGTGCAATGCTGGTGATACATGGTAAATTTTAATGTGTTTTGGCGGTGTTGTGTGTGGGTGGTTGTTTGTTTTGATGTCGTTATTTGTGATGTTTGTTTTAGAGTTGATGTAATTCATCAACTCTGTGTTTGTACTGTCTATTGCTGTTAGCATTGTTTTTTGCATATTACTATTGGTGTTAGGTGTATTTTCGGGAGATGTGAATCTCCCTGCTTTGTTTGTGTTTGCATTTTGTTTTGTTTTCTTCTTACTGCGCTTCCTCTTTCCTTTCGTAGCTATTTTCCACTCCTCCCCACTCTCTTCATCCGATGATGAGAGTTCTGGGGAGTCAGAAAGAGGTAACGGCAAATTTTGTGCGTCTGTGTGTGTTTCTGTGAGTGTTTGTGTTGCTGTTTTTGTTGGTGTTGGCTGCTTGTTATTTGTGTGTGGTGTATGTGATATGGGGGAGGGAGAGGCAGTCTTGGAATTTTCTTTTTTTTTCTCTTCTGTTTTTGCAGTTTCTGTTGTCTTTTCTGTTGTGGTTATTGCTGATATTTCTGTTGTTGTTTTTTGTGTTGCTGGTGGTGTTGGTAGTAAAGTTTTTCTGTTGGGGGTATTTGGTAGTTGCTTCTGTTGTTGTTGTTGTTGTTGTTGTTGTTTTTGTTTAGCGGCCAGAGGGCAGTCTTTTTTTCAGATGTACCTCGCTGTTGCATAGGTAACAGCGAGGCCGCCTGCCCTCTACCACCACATACAGCTTGTGGTCCTCTGCCAGTCTAATGTTTGGAGGAATTTTCTGTGAAGCCTCCTCCGTGATGTGGAGAAGGATTTCCAGATTTTTCCCTCCCAAGTTCTTTTCCTCTACGACCGTAATCTCCAAAATATTTGCCTCCTCCATTTCGAGGCATACGGCCGATATTAGCCATTGGGTGTCCACTTCTGATGGCACATTTTTTATAATTACTTTGGTAACTCTCTGTCCAAGAAAACTCGGTATCATCACCAAGTTAACTGTGCGGAGAGAGAGTGCCGAAAATTGCTTCGCTAAATTTTCATTTAAGAATCTCACCTGTACCGTTCCAAATTTTCGTCCCCACGTGACATGCTCTTGATGAGCCCATATATGTTTAAGATACATCTCGATCTTATCTTTGCTAAAATTTTCTACACGTCTGGTTTTTGTGTTTACCAGTTTATAAATGCATTTTTTTTTCTATAATTTCTTTTGGAATGTTTATTTTAACATCATCGCCTTCTTTCGTAAGAAGGGATTTTGTGTCTTTAATTTGTTGTTGTGTGAATGTCACTATTGTTCTTTTTTCCTGTATAGCATCTGCGAAATTTGTTTTTGCTGTGCTGGCGGACATGTTCTTTTGAATATTTTTGTTTATGTTGGTGTTGGTACTGCCGAGTTCAAAGGTGGTGGTAGTGGCAGCAGAGTTTGTTGAACAGGTGATGGTGTCAGTGCTGATGGCCGATAAATTTGCGTCCTTGCTGTTGTTGTTGTTGTTGTTGTTGTTGTCGTCGTTGTTGTTGTTGGTGGTGGTGGTGATGATGGCGTTAGCAGCAATGGTGCTTACGTCAGAGACATTTGTGACGGTTTTTACGCATGGTTTTGTAACCTTGGTTACAGTTTTGTTTTTGTTGTTGGTGTTGGTGGTGGTGACAGGGCTGTTAACAGTATCCGTGACGTATAAATTTGCGTCCTTGCTGTTGTTGTTGTTTTTGTTGTTGTTGTTGTTGTTGTTGTTTTTGTTGTTGTTGTTGGTGGTGGTGGTGAGAGGGCTGTTAGTAGCTGTAATCGCCGTCTTTGTGACGTTTACAGCAACTGCGTTCCTGTCACTGTGTGAGCACGCGCTACTCTGTTCTTTTTTCTCTTCTGGCATCTGAAGCCTCGGGAAATGCTCATCAAAAGAACAAGACAAGCGTTCCAAAATTATGTTTCTCCACATTTTTGAAATGTCGAGAAGAAAATTTTTGTATTTTGCTAGGGCCGAAACTGCCCCTGGGGGCCAATTCCTGCCTTTTAAAATACACAGAAATGAAGCCTAGGTGCTTCGCAACAAAAATATTTTAAAATTCCAACAAAATGTGGACAATAAAAGGTCAAATAAACGTTTACCTCTGCAGCCGATGTGACAGCACGTCCGTCAGATAGATAGATAGATAGATAGATAGATAGATAGATAGATAGATAGATAGATAGATAGATAGGAACATACATACATACATACATACATATATGTATTCATGCATGCATCTATAAATCTTTGTATTGTTGTTGTTGACGTTCTGCTTTCATGTTGCTGTCGCCAAAAGAAGCGACCGACACCACACCATTGGTGGATAGGTTTCATACAGATGTATGAATAAACACAGAAGTAGGTTACTGGAATATTCCACGCTAACTGAAAGTGAAAAATATCTGAAAGACGTGTGGAAGTTGTGTGGAGGAACGTGACAAAAGGAAACACTGCGGTACTATAAAGGCAATTTGACTCAATGACCATGAAACATGTATATTGTCAACCACACCTTATACCTCACAATATAATTCGTGTTTATGTCACTTTATATGACCCAGTGAAGGCGCGTGGCTTATTGATTAGGGTATTCGGCTCACTATCCTAAAGCCGTGAGTTCGATTTCCGGCGGCGCGTTGGCTCCTTGAGCAAGACGCGTTATTTCACGGTTCTCCAGTCCACTGAGCTGGCAGAAATGAGTTGCACCCGTATTTCAAATGGCTGGCTTTCTCACATACAGCATCACGCGGTATCTCTCTGAGAACCCCGTTAAGGGTGTGTGTCTTTATGGAGTGCTCAGCCAGTCGTACGTTAATTTCACGAGCAGGCTGTTCCGTTGATCGCATCAACTTGAACACTCATCGTCGTTACCGAGAGTGTAGCAATGTAATCTGAAGTTGTGTATGAGGTGTCCCCATACACAACGAGCTGTACGTTCGTTTGGAGGTGTACATTCGTCTCTTATTTATTTTTTGTTTCGATCTTAGCAATTATTGCTATTTGTTAATGTGTCTTTAGGGCTTTGTTAAACGTACTTCTTTTATCTCGATTGCACTGAAATGGTTTTGAATTTGGCGCGAGTCTGTTCAACGCTTAACAGACACAACGAGGCGAGTCGGATTTTAACACTAGGTATTTAGTAAAACCTGCTGAGGAGAATTGAGGAGTAATCCAGAATTCGAAATCATGATATAGGTATATCTATTACCTAATTCTTTAGCTGAGTTAAAATGTTAAATTTTCTCTATTCGTTTACCCGATTTGTGTTGGTCTATGTTTTTCAGTGAGTTTTGGTGGCTTGTTTGAGCATTTTAACTCTTATTTCTAGCAAGCTAGTATTTAGCGTACCCTCTACTATAATTATTTATTAATTATAAAATTACACACACACACACACACATGACAGAGAGCGGGAATGTGTGTGTTTGTGTGAGTGTATGTACGACTAGTTTCCACACAATTTCAGTCTACTTATTTCACAAACAAACCATTGGTCAAAGACATCACACCTTAGGACCGAACCCAAGATCACATCGTTGTGAAGCAAATTTCTTAACTAAAAGGCAATACCCTACCTGTTTGACTTTTGCAGACAATTTGTTCCATCGCTCTCAGCTACAGCCTTTTTTTTTTCTTTCATTCTCCTCTACCATATCTATTTTGTATCATGATCAAAAAAAGTACCTCTTGTCCTCTGCTGCTAGTGCCGCCATTGTCGACGATGGACGGAAACGACGGCGGAGATGATGATGATGATGATGATGATGTGTCTATATGTATGCGTGCGTGTAAGTATTCTTTTATTCTTTTACTTGTTTCAGTCATTTGACTGCGGCCATGCTGGGGCACCGCGTTTAGTCGAGCAAATCGGCCCCAGAACTTATTTTTTATAAGCCTAGTACTTATTCTATCGGTTTCCTTTTGCCGAACCGCTAGATTACGGAGACGTAAACACACCAGCATCGGTTGTCAAGTGACGTTGGAGGGACAAACACAGACACACAAACATATACATACATACATACAAATATACACAAACACACACACACATATATATATATATATATATATATATATACGACGAGCTTCTTTCAGTTTCCGTCAACCAAATCCACTCACAAGGCTTTGGTCGGTAGGAGGCTATAGTAGAAGACACTTGCCCAAGATGCAAAGCAGTGGGACTGAACCTGGAACCATGTGGTTGGTAAGCAAGTTACTTACCACACTGCCACTCCTGATGCGTTAGTTTTAAATTAATTTATATGCATGTATTTAACAATGAGTATACATAAACCGCATAGTCTATGTTCACAGTGGGACTACAAGTAGGTTTATTAAACTTACCAATGTTTACACCTTATTCGCAGATACGCTATTTCATTGAGTCTTACTTTTGTTTTTAGACAGGTAATTTCTCATGTTTACATATAAGGTATGGGAACAAACGATTTAAATCACAGTGCATCCTGTTCTTATTCACATGAGATACAACATACAAAAAAATAGGAAGGCTGCAAATACAATTGCTTTTCTGTTTTGTGGTTTAAATCAAGAGAGCACTTGACGGCGTTAAAAACTGCGGGCACAAATTCTGAACACCTTCAAATTTCTTAATCTAACTTAAAACATGAATTCTCATTAACAATGGTTTCGAGGCCAACAATCTTAGGGAAGTCGAAAGCATCGATCCCAGTACTCAAATTGATACATATATATCGACCCTGTAAGAATGAACGGCAAAGTGGAACTTCGTTGAATTCGAACTCAGAACGTTTAGAGCCTGACGGAGTGTCGCTAAATATTTTGGCCGACGCAGTTCTACTCACTTGCCGCCCCGTTTTCAGTAACACTTCTTTCTGCTGCAGACACAAGACTAGAAACTTTGGTGGAGAGGTTAGATAGCTACATCGACCCCAGCGCTCAAACGGTACTTATTTTATCGAACCCAAAAGGATAATTAGCCAACTCGATTTCGGCGGAATTTGAACTCAGAACACCAAGTGTGGGTAGAGAAACTGATAAGTATTTTATGCGATGCACTAAAAATTCTACCAGCTGTTCTTAGTAATAATGGTTTTAAATTTTGGCACAAGGCCAGCAGTTTCGTGAGATGGGATTAGTACCCGAGCACATCGATTCCAGTGCTCAACAAGCACTGGTTTTATCGACCCTGAGAGGATGAAAGGCAAAGTCGACCACAGAAACATTTGAACTCAGAACGCAAAGACGAATGAAATAATCCTTTCTGCTATAGGCACAAGGCCTGAAATGCTAGCGGGGTGGGTGTGGTATAGTCGATTACATTGGCCCCAGTACTCAAATCGTACTTAAGGCATCGAAGTCGACCTCAGCGGAATTTGAACTCAGAATGTAGAGGCAGACGAAATACAGCTAAACATTTCGCTCGGCGTGCTAACGATTCTGCCAGCCAGCGGCTTTCTTATTCTTGGTAATAATGAGAACAAAAGAAACCACCCCCATTGAACACGAGAGGAAGGCAGCCAAGGTTGTGTGAGGAGAAGTGTCTAACGAGAATGTGCAGGGTGCACAGATCGCTGAGGATAGCTGCTGTTTATACGTATACATGTATTTGTTGTAGTGGAAGGTAAACTAAAAAAAGGGGGCGGACAATTTGGCGACCGCATGGGAGGCTGAAACGCCACTGCAGGGAAGAGGATAACAAGAGGGTCGTGCAGTGTGACGAACTGTCATTTGATTGGTTATGGAACATTTAAATTTTGCAGGATAACAGATTAACTCAGTGACATTCACATGAAAGGTCTCGACGCGGCTGGCTTCACGTCATTAGGTCTTGACTACGAGGAATAACCTTCTTCTCATACGAGGAAGGCAGATCCTTAATCTGGGACGCGACGTGCTGCGACACATTCTCCAGTTCCAACATTGCTATATCGGCCACAAACCCGGTTATCGCCGCCCGTAGCGCAGAGGAGAGAAAATAAACAAATACAGGAACCTGACCGGTCGCCTGACCGGTGGAGACCTCAAGTGTCCTTGGATCTTTCACGACTGATTTCCTTCGCAAAATATGGATAACTGCGGCCCGTCTGAGAAATGTGCCCCGCGAGGTGGGATGGCTGCCGCATCGTGTGTCGCTGGCCATTCTCTGCAGCAATCATGTCCGCGAGACGCGGTTGAACACCAGTTGTTCTGGGATGTACAACCCGCTACTCCTTACCCCTATCTTCTGCTACTTAATTTCCCCTTTTTCTTTTTCTTTGTTTTCTTGGTGAGGTAGTTAAAGGGGTTTGTTTCTCGGTAATTTGATCTTTTAAGCGTTTGATGTTTTTCTTTTTCTTTTCTTCCTGTAAAAATATGTTGTTAATAAATACAAACTCTAATTCCTTTAAGATAAATTTTTTTGTGCGCAATTAAATTTTAAAATTTTCCGCTGTATTTTTCAGTTGGTGCAGAGACGGAGATGACCATAGCAATATATGGAAAAATTATTACTGGGCGCGTATGATATTGGGCCAGGAAAACAAGGCGTACGTTGTGGGGCTTGGAGAAGAAGTGCAAATTGTAAGGCTAAGACAGGAAGCTCAAATTCTAGCACTGTGGTAAAAGGGCCAGCGTTATTTGACTAGAAAAAAGGAGTGACTTTGAAAGGGGTGCATACTGAAGGACTAGGAAAAGACTGCGTGCATTGGAGGGCTGGGAGACAGAAGACAAAATCGTAGAACTGAGAGAAGTGCACAGAGTCTAAGGCTAAGAGGAAATACGCACACTGTAGGACTACAAGAGAGAGAAACACTTTAGAGGGCAGGAAAAGGGGCCATGCAATGCAGAGTTGAGAGAAATGGGCACAGAGTCTACGGCAAGAAGGGGTGAACATTGCAGAAATTTGAGAAAGACATGTTCATTTAAGGGTTGGGAGAATCTAGTGTAATTCTGTAATACTGGGACAAAGTACCACGTTGTAGACTGAGAGAAGGAGTCGCAAGCTGAAGAGCTTGGAGGAAAGTGGGCACAGAGTCTAGGGCTAGGGGAAAGGATGCACAGAAAAGGGCGAAGAGAAGAAAAAGCATATTGCAGGACTGGAAGATAGAAGAGCATATTGCGGGAGTTGAAGAAGGAAAGGAATATTGTAGTTTTGGGAAAGGGGAAACATATGGGATTAGGAAAAAGAGGAGCATATTGTCGGACTGTGAAATTGAAGTGTAAGAGCACCTTCTGAGGTGAGGTGTAAGAGCACCTTCTGAGGTGAGGTGTAAGAGCACCTTCTGAGAGAGTTGAACTTGGAGAATGAAGAGCAATTTGTATGACTGAGAGAAAGAACGCACATTCTTTGACTGAGAGAAGGAAATACACATTCTTTGACTGAGAGAAGGGAATACATGTTTATAACTGCGAGGTGGAATATCATATTGTATGGCCGGGGAAAGAAAGAACACTTTGTGAAATAGGGAGAAGAAAAACAACATTGTCGGATGGGGAGACAGAAAAGCGTATTGGAGGACTGAGCGACGGAAAAACATTAACTGGGGGATAGAAGAAAACATTATAGCACTGAGAGAAGATATGCACATTTCAGGATTGGGAGAAAGAAGAGCAGATTATAGAATTGGGAGAAGGGAAAACAATTTGTGTGACTGGAACATAGTAAAACACATGGGACTGCGAGAAGAGATGCCCCCTGCAAGGGTGAGTGAAGGAAGAGTACATCGTCGGAATGGGAAAGAGAAGGGCTCATTGTCGAACTGTAACGTAAGGGTGCACATTGAAGGGCTCAGTGAAGGGGAAACATAATTTCGAGGTGGGAAAAAGAAGTGCACAATGTAGGACTGAGGCAGTAAAGAGCACATTGCAGGAGAGAATGAAGAGCCCGTTGTTAGGGTTGGGAGAAAGGGATCTTTTTCAGGGGCGTACACTGAAAAAGTTGTGAGAAGGGTGCACATATTGTTGGGTTGAGACAAAGGAGCATACAGTGCAGCAACGGCCTTGGACATTCAATATCTTGACATCGCCTGGTAATAAAAGCTCACAATTATTTTTTAGTACTGTATCACATAATTTGAATTGCTCTGTTTTTGTCGTCCATTGCTCAATCTGTTTCTGTTGAGGTGTTGGTTTGGTATTTTTATGTAGACTTGCCTCCATACAACAGCAACTGGCACTCCGTCGGTTACGATGATGAGGGTTCTATTTGATCCGACCAACAGAACAATAGCCTGCTAATGAAATTAACGTGCAAGAGGTTGAGCGCTCCAGAGACATGCGTGCCTTTAACGGAATCCTCAAGGAGATTCAGCGTAACACAGAATGTGACAAGACAAGGCGGAATACTGCCGTTACGTTCTGAGTTCAAATTCCGCTGAGGTCGACTTTGCCTTTCATCCTTTTAGGGTCGATAAATTAAGTACCAGTTACGCACTGGAGTTGATTTAATCGACTTAATCCCTTTGTTTGTCCTTGTTTTTTCCCTCTATGTTTAGCCCCTTGTGGGCAATAAAGAAATAAGAATGTGACAAGACTGGTCCTTTGAAATACAGGTACTACTCATTTTTACCAGCTGAGTGGACGGGAATCGAACTCACGATTATACGATCGTAAGTCGAATTTCCTAACCACTAAGCCACCTGCCTTCACTGACTCCATACAACACATTAAAAAAAAAACAGAAAGAGTGTGTGTGTGTGTGTGTGTGTGTGTGTGTGTGTGTGTGTGTGTGTTTGTGTGTGTGTGCGTGTGTGTGTTTCTGTGTTTGTACCCCCACCATTGCTTGACAACCGATGCTGTGTGTTTACGTTCCCGTAACTTAGCGGTTCGGCAAAAGAGTTCGATAGAATAAGTACTAGGCTTATAAAGTACAAGTCCTGGGATTGATTTGTTCGACTAAAGGCGGTGCTCCAGCATGGCCGCAGTCAAATGATTGAAACAAACAAGAGAATGAAATAATATATATACACACACACACACACACACACACACATATATATATATATATATATATATATATATATATATATATATATATATATATATATATATATATATATATATTCAAGGTTGAATATGGTACTTATGCGTAGGCACCCAAATATCGTATCCCAAAAGGATAGGTGATCAAAATCAAAAAACAAGCAACACGGATTTCAAAGGTGATTGCAGTACGCACGTTTCATGCTACTCCAATTTATTTAAGTAATGCGAGCATTACATTAAATGCAATATGCTCTTCATATTGCATTTAATGTAATGCTCGCATTACTTAAATAAATTGAAGTAGCATGAAACGTGCGTACTGCAATCACCTTTGAAATCCGTGTTGCTTATTTTTTGATATATATATATATATATATATATATATATATATATATATATATATATGTGTGTGTGTGTGTGTGTGTGTGTGTGTGTGTGTGTGTGTGTATCTGTGTGCATCTATGTATGTATGTTTATTATCTATCTGATACAAAAATACATATAGCGCGTGCGCACACACACACACACATACACACACACATACACACACACACACACACACACACACACACACACACACACACACACACACACACACACACACACACACACACACACACACTTGTGTGTGTTTATATTTCCTCAGATAGGAGGGCAGGTGTTTATTTATGACAATTCTTTATGCACCGTAAACTAGCTAGTCAACGAAAAGAGATAAACTGATTAACAATCTAAAATAAGAAAAATTGTTGATTTGATCGATAAAACACATAACAGCCGTATTTCCAATATGGCCACAGTCAGTGACTGAGACCAGAGAATGAACAAAACAATAAGAAAAAGGAGCATAAAAACGAAAAAGGAAATACAAACACGGAGTCAGGAAGATGTAATAAAATGCAGAGAAACAGAAGACAATAAATTCAAAGCAACCAATACTCTAGTCAATACTCTAATGTAATAGAGTGGAGGTGCAATGGCCCAGTGGTTAGGGCAGCGGACTCGTGGTCATATGATCGCGGTTTCGATTCGCAGAACGGGCGTTGTGAGTGTTTATTGAGCGAAAACACTTAAAGCGCCACGAGGCTCCGGCAGGGGATGATGACGAACCCTGCTGTACTCTTTCACCACAACTTTCTCTCACTCTTTCTTCCTGTTTCTGTTGTGCTGTAATTCAAAGGGTCAGCCTTGTCACACTGTGTCACACTGAATATCCCCGAGAACTACGTTAAGGATACACGTGTCTGTGGAGTGCTCAGCCACTTGCACGTTAATTTCACGAGCAGGCTGTTCCGTTGATCGGATCAACTGGAACCCTCGACGTCGTAAGCGACGGAGTGCCAACAACAACAACAACAACAGTAGTAGTAGTAGTAGTAAAATGGGGGAATGTGCTGTAACAATGCGTCGCTGCATTCACCATTCGTTGGTGATTCCCTACTATTTGCTCTGTCTGGGTAGTCGTTGCTGGGGAGGATTTTACGAGGGCGCAGAGCAAATCCTACCGCAACCCACTAGTGTAGCTGAAGTGGGTGGGCAGTAGAGGCGGTCCTCCCCAGGTGGCTCTTTTAAAGGGGTGGCACTTTTCATCCTGTTGTAGGCTGTGGCTGTAGGCAAAATATGTTTTTTGTGGGATCCGAGGGCGGCAAACGAAAGGGCCGCCCTGAGCGGCACACACTCTCACTACGCTAGTGCCGCAACCCCTTTTTAGTCGCCTTTTACGATACATGGAGGAAACGTTGGAGGGGGGGATCTATTCTTTGACACGCCGATCCCCACACTGCACGTACTCTATATAAAAAAAAGAAATATCCAACATACGTTTATTAGTGATTTACAAAGCAAACAACGATAGCTAGAATGTTCCAAGTAGAACAGCTAATAATAAACTTGCATAGGAGCAGTGGAATATGTTTACATGGGACAAAGTGTGGGTAGGTGGCGGTGGTGTGTGGGGGAGGGAGGGAAAATTACGTACGCGCGGACGTGTACGTATCACTTAACTACTTGAAACATTTAGATATTCGTCGCAATGTTAGAGTTTTGGGGTTTTTTTTTTTTCACAAACCCATTATTAATGGTCTCAGTTTCAATTACGTCGTTTACATCCCTCTTTCCTGGGAAATGCAACATTGTACTTAACACTGCTTTAGAACATAAATTTCATTGCATTAGTCACTTCCAGGGTAAACAACAAAAGAAAAAAACAACAGTGACAACAACGACGATACGACGATAACAACAACATTAATAATCCTTTCTAATATAGGCACAAGGCTTGAAATTTGGTGGTAGGGGTGGGGATAGTCGATTACATTGATCCAGTGCTCAACTGGTACTTATCTTATCGACGCCGAAAGGATGAAAAGCAAAATCGACCTCGGCGGAACTTGAACTCAGAAGGTAAAGACGGACAAAATGCAACCGAGCGTTTTCTTCGGCGTGCTATCGACTTTGCCAGCTCACTGCCTTAATAATAACGACGATGACGACGACGACGACGACGACGACGACGACAACAACAACAACAACAACAACAACAACAACAACAACAACAACAACAATAATAATAGTAATAATAATAAATGACCTGAAACAGTACCAAGGAGGTTTTGATCTTAACAGATTGGAAGTGTTATCATCTAAATTGTTTTGTCTTGGTATAAAAGATGGGCTACAGCAAATATTTTGCTCAATACCACAGATTTGCTTGTCAGTTGTTTGACCTTAACCAGTTGAGCATGTCCCTTGGTGGCTGACGATATGTGCATCTCTGATCACCAGCAGAAGTAGTTGACGAGCATGTGAGTGGAATTCTTTGGGGTTTGAATAATTCACTTTTGGAAACACGGGTGTTTCGTTCAACATCTTTAAACAACCCTTATTCAGGGACCTTTTGAGCGGGATGGGCTACTCGACCTGAAGTAAATTCTAAACTGGGCCCCATCTGCAAGGTCATGCGCTGTTTATGTTGGTATGAGTTCACCGTGTCGCGCACACATGGTTGTGATGCGTGTGCCTGGTATACCCTTATCAGGCGGGTAATCCTGATGGGTATACTGGGCTTCATATTTTTTACCCCAGTATTACGATGATGGCATGCACTGCTCTCTCACTCAATAATAATAATAATAATAATAATAATAATAATAATAATAATAATAATAGCTGAAGTTCAAAAGATAGTGCTCATGGGAACTGCCCATATCCTACGTAAAATACTGTCTATGTGATCTCAAATTTTAAAGCAAACATAATTTTCTTATGGTTTCTTAAACATTCACTTGAACAAAACTGTACAAATCCAAATATATGGTACCCTAGGCATAACACCTACATGAACTTCTAACTTGTTGTCTCTTGAGGTCTCTGGGTGAGACTTGGATCCAACTTGTACAAATGCAAAACAAAAGTCAAACATAAAATAATAATAATAATAATAATAATAATAATAATAATAATAATAATAATAATAATAATAATAATAATAATAACCGCAAGGTATGACCTACGTTGTTTTGAATGGTAATTGGAATGATTTTTATTGTTTAAGCAGGCTAATATTCAATGCGACACAAGTATTGATATGAAAAGAATTATGCCGCGGAAACAATGTTGTAAATTTTGTTCAGTTCTGAATCAACAAAAATGTCACTTCATACGTCGGCTTCAGAAGATGTATAAAATTCCTTAGCCATCGTGGGATGCACTGACCATTATAATAAATACTGTTAAATTAAAATCTTTCTCTGTTTTGGCTTCAGAGAGCCCATGAGGAATACACAAACCTTTACTTCAATAGTTTCATGTAATTTGTCAGCTATTTCCAAAACATTGCTTTCTCGTTCATCGCTACTTTGAAATAACCACTGATATTTCCAGAAATAATCAGCGCATCTTTCCACCATTCAAGAACAAATTGCTTTGCATATTAGACATCTACACAACCGCAAATTTTTGTCCCGTCTCTGCAACGTGACAGCAACACATTAGCTACAGTGTAATAGCCTGTATATTGTGTATGTTTGATATACATAACATTAAACATGATTCATATCTCATGTTTGCATTTCAAATCACTAACAAAGACAGGTTAACGAAGGTGCCTGCCTGCATGTATGCATATTCATATGTATATATCCGATAGTAATTAATTACTGGTATGGACACCGTATTCCGTTTTGCAACCATAATATACTACACAGGTGGGGAACAGCATTGATTTAGAAGCGTCTTGTATACTTGGTTGTACATTATGTATTAATCAATAAATACGAAGGGGTGTTGAAAAGTTCCTGGTTTTGGGTAAAAGAAAACACAGGAAGATCAGTTAGTTGCGATCTTATTCATCAAATTCCCCTCTCAGGTTCACACATTTATTGCAGCGGCCCAGTTTTTCTAAGTCCTGTAAAAGAACTCGGAAGGTTGAGCCTCCAGCCAGATGTTTCACGATACCCTTAAAGCCAGGAACTTTCCAGCACTCCCTCATGTGGCACGTAAAAGCACCCACTACACTCTCGGAGCATCCAACTGTAGAAACTGCCAGATCAGATTGGAGCCTGGTGCAGACTTCTGGCTTGCCAGTCCTCAGTCAAATCGTCCAACCCATGCTAGCATGGAAAGCGGGCGTTAAACGATGATATATATATATATATATATATATATATATATATATATATATATATATACATGTGTGTGTGTGTGTGTGTGTGTGTGTGTGTGTGTGTGTACTGGGTAGTATATTATGGTTACACAACGAAATATGGTGTCCCTACTTTCAATTAATACGATAGGTGTTGAAAAGTTTCTGGCTTTGGGTAAAAAAAAATACAGGAGGATCAGTTAATTATGATTTTATTCAACATATTCCCCTCTCAGATTCACACACTTATTTCAGCTGTCCTTCAGTTCTTCTAAACTCTGTAAAAGAACTCGGAAGGTTGGGCCTCCGAGTAAGCCTTTTGCGATACTCTTAAAGCCAGGAACTTTTTAAAATAAGCCGATATTCCTGAAAAACTGAACTTATGCAAAGGCTTAATAATTCAAATTATGATCTCTGAACAGCTATGCATTTCCCCCATCGGTTAACAAAGTCATTTATGCCTCTTCGATAAAAAAAATCCAAAGGTTTTGATACCAAGAAATCCTTGAATTCAGTTTCCAACTCTTGATGCCTGAAAAAGTGGTAGTCGGTAGATGAAGGAGCGGGAGAATATAGAAAATGTGGTAAAGTCTCGTATCCCAAGTCTGTGAGCTTTTTTTGCAGTGTCATCCTGGAAACGTACAGCTGAGCGTTGTCGTGGAGCAGAATTGAACCACGTCGATTAACAAGTGCAGGTCCCATTGTGCTAAAGTGAACATGCATTCCTTTCAGTTGCTTACAGTAAACTTCCGATGTAATGCTCTGGTTAGATTTCAGAAAGCTATATTGTTTTCATATGCTGATCATAAAGGGTGATGAGCAGCATCACCCTTGGTGGACGTTCTCTACCTTTTTGATCTTCAAGGCTCTCGTCCTCACTACGGAATCTCTTAAACCACCGTCTTACCGTCCGATCACTAGTGGACCCTTCATACCCAAGTTCTTTTAATATTGGCGGCTGTCTGGGAAGCATTATGTCCAAACTTGAATTCATGCAAAAAAAAAAGATAAATAAATGCATTTTTTTTTTTTTTTTTTTTTAATATTTGAAATAAAGAATTTCTACGCTTCAAAATTATATTTCGAAAGAAATCAATAAACGTATTTATTAAAGAGTACACATCTATTATTAAGCATGTAAAATTTCGTCTAAAACACTACAAAAATAACATTTTAAATCGAATTTGAAAAAACGTTTTCGGAAAAACAGACAGTATTTTCCGAACAACCTAATATGTACATTTGTTTATGTACAGAGTCTTTTCTTCGCGTTTAGATTAGCAAACGTACATGTATTGTGTATATGGGAGAGTCACACGTTGGCTTATAAATCACACGTTTATATACATTGGTCTTTATGAACAACACGCCCTCATTACACTGCGATTTAAACGTCGCAATGCACACCGTTACCTTGACCTAACAGTAGAAAGTGAAACTGCAAACAGAAAACAGCATAGCGACTCAATATACTCAAAGGTAATAGACAAACATGTCCACGTAGTCTCTAAACCGTGTTTAATATTACGTATATCGAATAAAAATACAGGCTGCCTGTTGAGTTGGTACTGCACTGTGGTTAATATGTTGTTATAATGTTGCGTAGGCGAACTAGAATTTGCACTTCCACACATAGTTTAGCTTACAAACGTATACTAGTTATACAACAATATTTCAAAATCACCACTTACACACGAAGATGTGTCTGCTGGTCTCTTCAAGCACCCTACATAGATCATTCCAAACTAGTGCTCTACACTCCAAGCATTTAGTAACAAAAGTATGAGGAAAGCGGGATTTTGTAAGCATTAATTGTCTGAAACAGGCATATTTACCATATAAACCCATTTCAACCCAAGTTGACCCTGTCGAAATTTTTAAGTTATATAAATAGGGATAACAAACATACGGAAGCATCCAGTTAACCTTTATTGCAGTAAATAAACCAAATACAACTGTCCTCAAATAATAAGGGTTAATAAGGGTTAATCAATAGATAATTAAAATTTATAATTAATCGCAAGAATGGCTGTGTGGTAAGTAGCTTGCTTACCAACCACATGGTTCCGGGTTCAGTCCCACTGGGTGGCACCTTGGGCAAGCGTCTTCTACTATAGCCTCGGGCCGACCAAAGCCTTGTGAGTGGATTTAGTAGACGGAAACTGAAAGAAGCCGGTCGTATATATATATATATATATATATATATATATATATATATATATATATGTGCGTGTGTGTGTGTGTATGTGTGTGTTTGTGTGTCTGTGTTTGCCCCCCCCCCCCCAACATCGCATGACAACCGATGCTGGTGTGTTTACGTCCCCGTAACTTAGCGGTTCGGCAAAAGGAACCGCTAGAATAAGTACTAGGCTCCCAAAGAATAAGTCCTGGGATCGATTTGCTCGACTAAAGGCGGTGCTCCAGCATGGCCGCAGTCAAATGACTGAAACAAGTAAAAGAGTAAAAGAGTAATCGTTACACCCAAGGCGACGAGCGGGTAGAATCATTGACAAGTTGGACAAAATACTTTACGATATTTCTTCCGTCTTTTTACTTTCTGAGTTCAAATTCCGGTAAGGTCGGCGTGACTTTTTCAAATTTTGTACCTATCCTAGAAAGAATTTTTAAGGCGGGGAGGTAGCAGAAACGTTACTGCGTCGGACAAAATAAGTACAGTTGAACACTAAAGTCGATGTCATCGACTTGCCCCACCTCCTCTAAAATTGCTGGCCTTGTGTCAACATTTGAAATCATTAATCTACTATAATGATACTCTTTTGTTTTTTTCTCCGTCGCAAGAAATGAATGAGAAAGGAAGGGGTGATAAATAAATAAGGAAGGAAGGGGTGATGGCAAACTGGTAGTGGGGGGCGTTTCGACTCTGTGTGAGTATATGTGTGTGTATGTAAAAGAGAGGTATGTAAGTGTGTGTGTGTGTGGGGGGGGGGGGTATGTGTAACAGACGATGATCGATGTCACATCTCAAAAGACAACCACTAGATAACATTGACAAGTGTATTAATTTGGTTTACCATCCATATTTATATATAAAAATCTACAATTAGCCGTCATTTTTGACGGCACGGGGTCAGCTAGTTGAACATAATCCAGATAAGCCAACATTGAAACTCCTCTATCTATTAAAACGGGACGAGACGTGCACAGACCGGTTCGATTCAAGCACGTATTGCGTAAAAGATAACTGGCTTAACGATTGTGATTTCCTTAAGAATAATTATCTAGTAAAGGGCGAATGTAATACAGCAGTTCGTGCTGAGCCTATGAATCGAACTCAAATATCCTCAAGATGCAGTTTCTCTCTTTACTCTTTTACTTGTTTCAGTCATTTGACTTTGGTCATGCTGGAGCACCGCCTTTAGTCGAGCAAATCGACCCCAGGACTTATTCTTTGTAAGCCTAGTACTTATTCTATCTGTCTCTTTGGCCGAACCGCTAAGTTACGGGGATGTAAACACACCAGCATCGGTTGTCAAGCGATGTTGGGGGGGGGGCAAACACAGACACACAAACACACACATGCAAATATATATATACATATATATACATATATACGACAGGCTTCTTTCAGTTCCCGTCTACCAAATCCACTCACAAGGTTTTAGACGGCGTGAGGCTATAGTAGAAGACACTTGCCCAAGGTGCCACGCAGTGGGACTGAAACCGGAACCATGTGGTTGGTAAACAAGCTACTTACCACACAGCCACTCCTACGCCCATATATTTCTATATATTTGTTACGAGTCATAATTTCGTTTTAACCATACCTGCATTATTTATAATGTCAATGTACCCAAATACCAGAATACCTCTATATAACATTCTGAGGACTCGCAAATTCTAGTGATATGAACATTATTTTATCGGCATTCTGTAACATACGCACGCGCGCGTGAGCAAATACAAAAGTAATGTGTAATACAGAAATATAACAAGAATGTTTCGGCAAAGGACTCAATGAAATATAAAATTAAATTCCAGAACGCTGACATAATAGCATATAAAATTACTAAGCAAAATGACAAGTAAAATGTAAAGTCTCTCTCTCTCTCACACACACATACACACACACACACACACACACACAAACTCGCACACAGAGAAAGAGAGAGAGAAATAGATAGATATACTCAAACATATATACATACGAAAATATGTAGATAATTTTATTATTATTATTGATATTTATTTCTTTATTACCCGCAGGGTGCTAAATATAGTGGACAAACAAGGAGAGACAAATGGATTAAGTCGATTACATCGACCCCAGTGTGTAACTGGTACTTATTTAATCGACCCCGAAAGGGTGAAAGGCAAAGTCGACCTCGGTGGAATTTGAACTCAGAACGTAACGGCAGAAGAAATACCGCTCAACATTTCGCCCGGCATGCTAACGTTTCTGCCAGCTCGCCGCCCTTAATTATTACTAAGGCGTCGGAAGACGGCGAGCTGGCAGAATTATTAGCACCGCGAACAAAATGCTCAACAACATTTCATCCGTCTTTACGTTCTGAGTTCAAATGCTGCTGGGGTCGATATCAACTAGCGCCTCCCCTAAAGTTTCAGGTTTTGTGTCTATTGCAGAAAAGATTATTAACGAGAAAGCCTAACCCTAACACCTTAACCCAAACCCTAACTCCCTAACTCTAACTCTAAAACCCTAACCCTAACCTTAAAACCCTAACCTTAACCTTAACCCTAACCCTAAAGCCCTAACCCTAAAGCCCTAACCCTAAAGCCTTAACCCTAACCATAACCCTAACCCTAAAGCCCTAACCCTAAGACCCTAACCCTAAAACCCTAACCCTAAGACCCTAACCCTAAAACCCTAACCCTAAAACCTTAACCCTAAAACCCTAACCCTAACCCTAACCCTAACTACAAACATTTTTGGAAATTTTTTTCAGAATCATAATCTCCGTATTTTTCCGCATATTTAAAAATAAAAAAAATTCTGAAAAACGTAGTCGTACTCTGCGTGGAGATGGGGAGGGGTAATTTCAAAATGCCGATTTCTGCCAATTATTTTGCAGATTCGTACTCTCCGTAGCCGAAAATGGTGGTGTGTGTAGAAAAAAAAAAAGAAAAAGAAAAGGGAGGGTTGGAGTGGGGTACTAAAGGAAGTCTTGCCACAATGTACCTTGCTCAATGACACACCGCACCCCCAGGGACCGAACTCGCGACCGTAAGCGTAATACTCTAACCGCTAAGCCACATGCCTTGACTTATACTATGATACTACTTAAATCTGATAACGCCTCTTTATTATGCTTGTGAGGCGTGATTCACTCGTTGTCTTTTTTTTTAAATCACTTCTTATCGTCATCATACGTCATTATAATGGAATGCGACGATGTGTGTGTACATGCGTGCGTCTGTGTTGATGTCTGGACATACGTGCGTGTTGAAAGGTGTCGATAGTTACATACGTATGTACGCTTGTGTGTGTGTGTGTGTGTGTGTAACTACTAAAGTAATAGTTAGGGTGTTGCATTATATTTATGAGCGCACGATCGTGGTTTCAATTCCTCGACCGGGGATATGTTGTGCTCTTGTGCACAATACTTCTTGTGGTGGAAGGAATTCCGTAAAGGGGGGAGAGATGACGTCACGTGAACGAGTAAGACGAAAAGTTTCCCTCTTTTTCATGCTATCAGTGATAGATGCTAAATGGAATGCCGCATCACGCCCTGGATATTCTATGGGTGATTAGCTCTTCCGGTGACGAAGGAAAGGAAGAAGGCGGCCCCGTGACGCTACGGAGATCTCAAAGGGAATGTCGTTCCCCCACCCCAGGTGGATAGACGATTACGAGACAGGGGCACTTGGTGGAAGGAAAACCGGAAGCGAGGAGAGATGACCTCACGTCGGCGAGTGATAAACTGTCCGAATGCTTCCATTACCTCTTCTCTATTAGAGAATGTTTTATTGCTTATGAGAAGTTCAAAATGCTTAAATGAGTAATGATCAGTAGGAGAGATATTCGAGGAATAGGGAGGATGTTGCAAAATCTCATAATTCAGGCTTTGCAACTTTTGAACCGTAGCTTGAGGAGTGCCAGGACGTGCATTGTCGTGGAGCAAAATTGGGCCATCTCTATTCACTAGTCTGGATTGCTTCATTTTCAAATTCTCATGCATACAATCAATTTCCTGGCAATACGATGTCGCTGTTACCGTTTTTCCTTGTTGCAAAAATGAATAATAAATAACTCCCTTCGCAGACCACCATACAGTGACCACTGACATTTTAAAGGTGCACTGGGGCGTTTGGATAGTGTTTAGGTGACTCTCCTGCATCTAATCACTGTCCTGTTCTCCTGCTGTTGTTTTAAGAGTATCCATTTCTCATCACAAGTAATGATTTGAGGCAAACATTGTGTTTTTCCAATCGAGAAAGCAATAAGGAACACACTTCGGGGCGTCTGATTTTTTTTTTTTTTTTTCTCGTTCAGTTGATCTGAAACAAACCTACCTGTTTTCTTGATTTTCCAATTTTTTACAGGTGTCTAAAAACAGTTGTGTGAGATGTTTGGAGTTCTGATGAAAGTTTTCAAACCTTTGTTCTCGGATTTTGTTCAACCAAAGCATTTAATTCATCATGCCCAATAACTGATTTTGGCCTACTCCTTGGTTTATTTTCAAGGTTATCATCTCCTAAACGATAGCTTTAGAACCATCTCTGAACAGTTCTGGTGTCAACAAAACCATTACGAAAGGCCCGCTTGATATTCCATAGAGCTTCTGCGGCAGAATGACCCAGTTTGTACTCATACGAGAAAATCATATAGTTTGGTTGTTATCATTTTCATAACGTCTGTGGGTACGAATTTTGTATGCAAATATTGTTGGCAAAGAAAAAGAGTCAAAATTAAATGCAAGATATACAAAATTTTAAATAACTAAAATAACAAATAATTAAAACACACGACATTTCATGTGAAACAACCTAATATATGTATCGTATCGTGGCTGTTTGATAAGAAGCTTCCTTCCTAACCACATGGTCCCGGGTTCAGTTTAACTGCATGGCATGGTCAAGTGTCTTCTACTATAGCCTCGGGCTGGCCAGAAACTTGTGAGTCGATTAGGCAGACGGAAACTGAAAGAAGCCCGTCGTATATATTATATATATATATATTCTAGCAGCTGCCTTTAGTCGAACAAATTGACCCCAGAATTCATTGTTTGTAAGTCTAGTACTTATTCTATCACTGTCTTTTGCCGAACTGCTAAGTTACGGGACACAAACAGAGCAACATCAGTTGTCAAGTGATGGTGGGGGTACAAACACAGACACACACATACAAATGTACACATATATACGACAGTCTTCTTTCAGTTTCCGTGTACGGAATCCACTCACAAGGCGGTGAGCTGGCAGAAACGTTAGCACGCTGGGCGAAATGCTTAGCGGTATTTCGTCTGCCCTTACGCTCTGAGTTCAAATTCCACCAAAGTCGACTTTGCCTTTCATCCTTTCGGGGTCGATAAATTAAGTACCAATTACACATTGGGGTCGATCTAATCGACTTAATCCCTTTGTCTGTCCCCTCTATATTTAGCCCCTTGTGGGCAATAAAGAAATATGAACTGCAGTAATCATTCTTGCTATTGATGATGTTTAAACCCACGTCACTCAACATGTAGGAGACATATAGTCAGGTCAAAGGTATTTCAACTGTAACAATCCTGCACTTTCTCATTATGGATATCGATATCTAGTATTGTGTTATTCCACGGGTGCTTCAAATTGTTTAAATGGTGGTGTTTAGTAAATTGAATGAGACCTGGTTGATATTTCTAGTAGGTCGAGAGACCACATTGTGCAACAGTTGGAAAACTTTTGTAGTATCACCAGTGAATTGCCAATGCATAAGAACGTAGAGGTGCATCTGTGCTCAGAAAAGAAGGAATTTAGTTTATTTTTAGATCTGATTGACTAAGTATGTCGCAGATATCTGACTTTGAATATGTTTCCATGAGCCTTATAACATATTTTTGTATTCTTTACGACACGAGGATGTTATTTCAACATCCACGTAATAATCCTTAAATTTTATAATTAAACAACTTATATAAAATTACTGTTTTAATTTTGAGACTTAAACATAGGTTTTTCGGGTCTTCGTCAGCAAGCTATTTCAAATTTCCAGAAGGGATAAGCTCGTTTACTGTTGGAAAGTTCCTTATTATTGATGTAGTGGCTTTTTTCATCGGTTCAGGGATAATTAGATAAACTGACTACCCGTTTTTCTGATAATGATTGGTAATAAATCTCATCAATAATCTACAGCTGAACTTATGTTACATTTTATTAACATCTTTTGCATTAATTATGCAACTGATTTCCACAAAAGCGGTAAATTATTATTTTATGGATCTAAATAACAATTTTTCAGGTTGTAATCAGAAAGTAATCGATGATGATCGATACGATAGTAATCTTCTAGATCGATTTCAGATCGTTATGACAGTCGTTGTCGTTGTCGTCGTCATCGTCAAACTTCATGTAATCAATCAATCAAAACATCCACCTGGTGCTACATGATCATGCATCACGTGTTTTGGCTGTTAAACGTAATATAGATTCCTTCACATCAATAATCACACGTAATTCGTTGTCAGAATTAGAATTCAGATCCAACGACATTTGATCGATGTTGCTTAGGGTCTTCCATCACAGTGAATACACTGAAACGGCTTCTGTATTTTTTCTTCTTTTCTTTCAAGCTCCTAAGATACATTGAACTCGAAATTGCAAACCAGCAGTACATTATATTACATTCCATAATTGCTAATTCTTGGAAGTTGTAGTTGCTGATTAGCTCTCAGTCAGCTTTGAATCAAAATTGTTTCAGTTCTCATCTCATGGTTGAATATTTATTTTGTCAGACAATTGTGCATTTTGAACCACATTGTCTCATGTGTCCCTACTTTTTTAAGACGTTACAGCGTTAGTGTATTTGAGAAAGGTTTAGTTGCTCTTGCTAGTAGGTCAACTGAACAGGTATATATATATATATATGTGTGTGTGTGTGTGTGTGTGTGTGTGTGTGTGTGTGTGTGTGTGTGTGTGTGTATGCACATACACATAAAAATACACATATATGTACACACACACATATGTATATATATATATATATATATATATATATATATATATATATATATATATATATATATATATATATATCAAGGTAGAAGATGTTGAGACGCCGCTCCTATCTGGAGTGGAGACTCTATGTCTCGTTGCCGTAAAGCAGTGTGCTGAGGACGTAACGCCTTATAGATAGCAATCTTGGACTCGCTTTGTAAGCTTGACAAAATGAGTCCAACTGATCTAAGGAGAGGTTATCAGTGATGGTAAAGCCGAGGTAGATGAATTCATGGACTACCTCCAGCTCGTAGTCGTTGCTGGTGAGGTGATAGGAGGAGCTGACACCTTGGCCCATCATGTTGGTTTTCTTCAGACTAACAGTCAGGTTGAATTCCTGACAGGCCTTTGAGAGTTTATCCATGGGTACTAGTCAAGCACAGGGATCGATGTAATTGACTTCCCCTCCCCTCAAAATTACTGGTCCTGTGCTAAAATAAGAAAGGATTGTTTTAGTTTGCTATTGTTTTCCCTTCTTCCATATTCCTACACTCGATATTCTGTGCTAGGGTTGGAGGATTGACGCATACTCGTAGGTTATAAATCACGTTTTACAGATTACTTTACCGGTGTATGCAAATTCGTTTATCACTGTTTCACAAAGGTTTCATATTGCTCGGATGTATTACAATTTGTTATGCTGATCTAAGAAATAACTTCATTCGTTGTCATATGTGCATATCTGTCTTATCAATTAATAGCTCCTATTACAAGCCTCACACATACACAAAATTGTGTCACACGATTTCTTGATAAAATGTCTTCTATTAATATCAGATAATCTAATGTTAGTTTTAACTTAGCCGATCGTTTCAAAGGTATTTACTCTTGCGTACGTAAAGTCGTGGTTTCAATTCCCGGCCCCGGCAAAGTGCTTTGTTCTTGAGACAAACTCTTCATTTAATGTTCCTTCAGTACTGTACGGAGTTTTTATTTATTAATTCATTAGTTTTTAGGCGTGAAAATACTTATTTTACCACAAAAATAATTAAAATCTCAAAAAATATAAATACCTATCGGCCGCAGAAGCTTGCTATATGCTGAGGAGTCCGCGGTATAAATTTACATAAATTAGTCAGAAAAATCCGTGATGTACCGAGTGAGCGATAAGTAAACCACGATATGGTGATGGATTACTGTAATAGCCTCCTAAGTATATCAAATGGAGAGATGAATACAATATGGGAACCAATAGTTAAGAAAGAAAGGGACAGACTGTCAAAATAGATTATATAGTCATTAGGTTTATAAGTCTAAAAGAATTCGCTCTGTCACTGCCTACGAGCATAGCGTAGTATATATATAAATAAAGAAACAGAGTCATAGAAGATTTAGAAAAAATGTATGTTTACATATAAGAGACAAGGTGTACGTACGCCGCTATATATATATATATATATAATACAGAATGGGACAAGAACGCAAAACATCCAGATAGACGATACAAAGAAAACACGGACAGGTCATTCGGAGTTTTCTTTCTTCAGTCGATATCCAGATTATCCTTGCAATTTCGGCTGGTTATTCTCGATATTGCTCCAATCTGGCCAGCCCCGAGGAAGAACTAAGCTAAGAGCATTCACTGGTATGTGCAATGCAGTCACCTAGAGGTTCTTACTTCAATTCCAGGCAAACCACTAAGGTAATTCACAAAAATCAACTGAAACAAAAAATGTCACGAAACGTAGAGAGCAGAATGAGAACAGTGTAACTCCATGGATCAAATAAAGGGTTAGGTTTGAAATTCTGATACAATAAACAAGTTCAGTACAAGACACCTGAAGAAGGCTGGGACATACACCTGCTGAAATGTAGTAAAAGCAACATTTAAGATTCGGATACCAGTTCGATTAATATAAAGAGAATACGTAATCATAGACTGGCTTCACCAGGAATTTATCACTTAATAAGACCACCTAGAGGCTAAGAAAAATTAGCCTCTAGGTGGTCTTTGGTAGGGATCCTGTTGAGGTAATGGACAATATCAGCTTTGATAAATTTGAACGCAGAAGATGCAGGTATCAAAGTGTCTTGCGTTTGCTTTAAACTTTCAATGCCTGATGGAGTCGTACAGATGCCGCCGTGATTGATATACAGAGTGACTTGGAATGCTAAATCTGCCAGAGGTGCAGCGGAAGAGGAGGAGGAGGAATACGACGACGACGACGACGATAGAAACAGCAAGACGGAGGCGAAGACGGAAAAGAGGAGAAAAAAAAGAAGAGTAGGAGATAGAGACGAATAATGAGAATGGGGAAGAAAAGGATAGGAATAGAGAAGCGAGAAAAAGAAGAATCCTTGAGGTTTTCGTTAGATGTAATTCTGGTGGTTCTCATTTCAGAATGTATCTGGTTTGCTGTGACAACTCGAGACATATTTCTTATCCTCTTGTCTCAGCTTCTAACTCTCAGAATAATCTTGTTTGAGTTCGATCTAAATTCTATAGAAAATCACTAGAGATAACGTTTAAATGACTGAATCGCACTACCAATACAAAAAGCAAGACTCAGTATTGCCTTGTAAACCTTTAATATTAATATACTTGGTGGTATTTTATGGTTGCAAAACGAAATATGCTGTCCCTACCAGCAATGAATATGTACGTCGCAGAATTATCCTTTCTATTATAGGTACAAGGCCTGAAATTAGGAGCGGGGTGATGGTCGATTACTTCGACTCCAGTGCGTAACTGGTCCTTATTTAATCGACCCCGAAAGAATGAAAGACAAAGTCGACCTAAGCGGAATACGTCTCAGAATAATGAATACAGAAGAATGTTTTTTTTTTATTCTTTTCTTTTATTTGTTTCAGTCATTTCACTGCGGCCATGCTGGAACACCGCCTTTAGTCGAACAAATCGACCCCAGGACTTCTTCGTTGTAAGCCTAGTACTTATTCTATTGGTCTCTAGTGCCAAATCGCTGAGTTACAGGGATGTAAACACACCAACATCGGTCTCAAGCGATGGTGGGGAGACAAACACAGACACACAAATAGATAGAGAGATAGCTAGCTAGATAGATAGATAGATAGACAAACAGACAGATAGATAGATAGATAGATAGATAGATAGACAGACAGACAGACAGATAGATAGATAGATAGATAGATAGATAGATAGATAGATAGATAGATAGATAGATAGATACTACGGGCTTCTTTCAGTTTCCATCTGCCAAATCCACTCACAAGGCTTTGATCAGCCCGAGGCTATAGTAGAAGACACTTGCCCAAGGTGCCACGCAGTGGAACCGAACCTGGTATCATGTAGTTGAGAAGGAAACTTCTTACCACATAGCCACTTCTGCGCCTATATAGGGAAATAAAATTATCCTTTTGGTGAATAGAGTGACTCTATTAATAAAGTAAATATTTCCTTTCTTTCAATTTTGCTGTGGAAAAAGTCTGTTAACTTTTGACATCTAATCAAAGAAAGAATAGATTGACATCTATTTATGGAAAAGTTAATACTTTTTTCCGTCTTGCTGTGCGCAATTCCATTTCATATGTAAATTGTCATTACTATTCTATAACTCTTTTATTCGTGTCAGCCATTGGACTGCAGCCATGCTGGAATACAGCCTTGCTTGTAGGTTTAGTCGAAACAAATCGACCTCAAATACTTGTTTTAAAGTCTGACACTTATCCTATCGGTTACTTTTGCCGTATTGTTAAGTTATAGCACTGTAATAAACGAACCCCAGATGTGAAGTGGTGAAGGGACTGGCACTCTGTCGATACGACGACGAGGTTTCCAGTTGATCTGATCAATGGAACAGCCTGCTCGTGAAATTCACGTACTGAACATTCCACAGACACGATTACCCTTTACGTAGTTCTTAGAGAGATTATGCGACAAGGCTGACCCTTTGAAATACAGGTACTATTCATTTTTGCCAGCTGAGTGGACTACAGCAAAGTGAAATAAATCGTCTTGCTCAAGGACACATCACGCCGCCGGAAATCGAACTTACAACCTTACAACCCTCAACTGAATACCCTAACCTCTTAGCCACGCGCCTTCACAGCGAAGGGACAGGCACACACGCAAACATTTTATATCATAGAGCAATATATTACGGGTTATTTCTCATATTTCTTCTATTTTTCAAAATTAAGATAAACGAAGTTCTTTTTAATCTAAAATATACACTCCTTCATTTTCTACAATGCTCTTCCATCTATCTGGTAGACTTGCAAGGTCCCTCTTCTAAAATTCACTTGTCTGTGACGAAAAATACTTCTCCAGTACTGTTCTGACCTCGTCTACAGAATTCATGTTTTTTCCGTCCAAATGATTTTGAAGACTGCGAAATAAATGATAATCAGACGGGGCAATGTCCAGCCAATATGGTGGGTAGGGCATCGTTTCCCATTCAAACTGCTCCAGCCTTTGGAATGTCATCCTTGCTGAATGTGGCCAAACATTATCCCGATTGAAGAACACCTTTCGTCTTGAAACCAAAGATGGTTGTTTTTCTTCTAGCGCTGACTTAGGCTGCTCAAGCTGCTTGCAGTAGACCTTTGTTATCGTTTAGTTTGGGTTTAAAAGTTCAAAGTGGACTAAACCTTTCATATCCTACCAAACAGATAACAACACCTTACGTGGGTGAAGACCTTCTTTAGCCTGGGGTGCCGGTGTTTCTCCTTTCCACTGTCTTCGGCGCTTGACATTTTTATAGACAACCCATTTCTCATCACCAGTCACTATTCGGGCCAAAAAAGGTTCATTCGTGAGACGTGACAGCAAAGAAGAGCACACATTCACTCTCTGCGCACGATTAGACTCGGAAAGTTTGTGATGAACTCATTAACCTAATTTACTGACTTTTCTGATGGCACGCAGGTGTCAATGAATAGTTGAATGACCAAATCCAAGTTTCTCTGCTAGTTCCTCAACAGTCACGATGGGATTTTGTTCCACCAGGGTTTGCTGGGCGTCCTCATCGAGCTCTGCAGATCTTCCAGGACGAGGCTCGTCTTCTAGGCTGTAGTTTCCGGCTCGGGATTTCTGGAACCTCTATTAACACTGGCTTACATTTAGTGTCTGATCCCCATATATTGCATTAATATTCCTCGCACTGTCGGTTGCGCTGTTGCCTTTATTGAACCCATAAAGCAAAATATGCCGATAATGCTCATTTGTCACTTCCATTATAGCTTTGAATAAATAACTGTTAAAATTGAACTGCACTCTTCAAAACTTGCACTAAGAATAAGGACAAAGTAAAATTACTACCCGCTTTTATAGCATGTTGATGTAAGTAGTTTATCCCGTACCCCTCCGATTTTTGGTTCATGCAATTGAAAAAACCGCAATATTTATGGGATGACCTAATATTTATTTTCTGACTTATGAACAACTAACAATAATAATGGTTTCAAATTTTGTCACAAGGGCAGCAATTTCGGGTGAGCAGATGAAATACCACTAAGTTTTTCGCCCAGTATTGTGTATTCGACAGCACGATGTTATATGATTCTTTTAATTCCATGATCGTTCAAACTAACAGTTAATATTGTACTCTTCAGACAACTTAATTATATCTATCTATCTATCTATCTATCTATCTTTCTATCTATATATATATATATATATATATATATATATATATATATATGCAATTTTACGTTTTAAAGATGTAACATCCATATTTTGAGATGTTATAAAAACATTTCTGGACTCATGTGCTGTGTTTGTACTGTTTGAGAGAAATGAGTGGGCAGCTGACGATCATTGGTAGCAGTCAACCTACGGAGTCAGTCTACAAATAGGTGTTAGACTTCCTACTAGAGTTCAGTTACTGTACAAGTTTTTGTAACGTTGTTTTAAAAGGGACCTGTGATTTTCACCATGGCCGATAAATACGAGCATCGTACCTACATCAAATTTGGTTCTAAGTTCAGTGAATCTGCTATCAAGATTCCCGAAATGTTTCGTTATGCTTTTGGCGAACATTCTGTTGGTCGAACACAGGCTTGAAAAACATGCACATTTCAAGGTTGGACGAATGTTTGTTTAAGTTGATTATTATTCAGGGCGACAAAGCATGAACAAAATTCCAGAAAATAACAAAATAAAATTTACGTATTCATCCGTGAGGATTGTCACCAAGCAATCCATCGGTTCCCTCTCACATTAAAGGGATCAATTAATTAGTTATGGAATCTATGAAGAAATTCTCAAAGAGAAAGTGAATGTGCATCGTGTTTCTGTAAAGTCTGTTCCCCATCTCTTGACACTCGCTCAAAAGCAGTGGCATCTTGACATTGCTGTCTATCCTAAAATGAAACTGAAGCTGAAGAGAGACCCCACTTAGACAGGATCGTGGGCGGCAAAGGACGACCATTAGGAAGAGAACTTGTGAGGTATTTTTGAGGTATGGAAGATGCAATGACATCGCTAAGAATAATCGAAAAGAACTATCTGAAAGGAAACGGTGCCAAAAAATAATTATTATATGAAATGTAAAAAATATTGGAGCACTAACGTACGTCCTTTAAACTTAGTTTAGTAAATTTCTGATACCAAAATGTCTATTTGTTTGTTTTCAACACTGTCCTCCTCGTCCGCTCATTATTCCCAGCAGCTTTTACTGTTGACGTCACCAAAAATGAACAATATCATTGTTTAAAGGCGTAATTACAATGAGACAACTGACGAAGAAGTAGCATGTTCATGTTTTGTGTATGAATTATCCGTTCGTTCCTTTGTCTTCTATTCAGTTTTTGAAACTTATATATAGGCGCAAGAGTGGCTGTGTGTTAAGTAGCTTGCTTACCAACCACATGGTTCCGGGTTCAGTCCCACTGCGTGGCACCTTGGGCAAGTGTCTTCCTCGGGCCGACCAGAGCTTTGTGAGTGGATCTGGTAGACGGAAACTGAAACAAGCTTACCGTATATATATATATGTGTGTGTGTGTGTGTGTGTGTTTGTGTGTCTGTGTTTGTCCCCCACCATCGCTTGACAACCAATTTTAGTGTGTTTACATCCTCCTAATCTAGCGGTTGGGCAAAAGAGCCTGATAGAATAAGTATTAGGCTTACAAAGAATAAGTCCTGGGGTCGATTTGTCCGACTAAAGGCGGTGATCCAGCATGGCCACAGTCAAATGACTGAAACAAATAGAAGAAACAAAAAAAGAATATGTATATATAAGATATTAGAAGGCCTTATAAGTTTCCTATACGGTTTTGTAAATACTATTAGTTAATATTACTCTGAGTTTGATCAAGTTAAAGCTATAAGATATTTCTTAGCAAGTACAGTATTTCATTATCGATATTATAATCTCAACATCAATGAATTTAAAGCGCAATGATAATGAAAAGTAATTAACTAGTTTCGAAAAGCTTCTAGCATACTCTCAGAGATAATTTTCTACATCCATATTTTAGTGTTTTCATTAAAATAAGAAGTAATTAGTAACATATATTAGTAGCGTAGTTGGTTAATGCACCAATTTCTTAAAATAAGAGAATAATGGTTTCCTTTGGAAAAGAAAATTGAGGGAAAAAATGGGGGCCGCTCACACACACACACACACCTATGTGTGTTCATGGTGTTGCCAAGATCAATATCGAAATTCAAGTGAAATCGTTTTAGGGCCTAAGACAAGAATATTTAGCAATCTGATTTTCATAAAACAGAAAAACAGTTAGATTTCCCTTCTCATCACACTCTATGGTTTTAAGAAGGCTGAACACACTGGATAACGTAATTCAATATATATATATATATATATATATATATATATACATATATATACTCTCTCTTTTACTTGTTTCTGTCATTTGACTGTGGCCATGCTGGAACACCACCTTTAATCGAGCAAATCGCCCCCAGGACTTATTCTTTGTAAGCCTAGTACTTATTCTATCGGTCCTCTTTTGCCGAACCGCTAAGTTACGGGGACGTAAACACACCAACATCGGTTGTCAAGCGATGTTGGGGGTACAAACACAGACACACAAACATATACACACACATACATATATATATATTTATATATATATATATATATATATATATATATATATATATATATATATATATATACATATACATATACATATACATAAATACGACGGGCTCCTTTTAGTTTCCGTCTACCAAATCCACTCACAAGGCTTTGGTCGGCCCGAGGCTATAGTAGATGACACTTGCCCAAGGTGCCACGCAGTGGGACAGAACCCGGAACCATGTGGTTCGTAAGCAAGCTACTTACCACACAGCCACTCTTACGCCTATATATACACTATCTTTTATCGTTTGCTTGTTCCTGTCGTCTGACTGCAGCCATGAAGGGCACCGCCCTGAAGGGCTCAGTCGGACAAATTGACCCTAGTACTTAGGCGAGCTGGCAGAACCGTTAGCACACCGAGCAAAATGCTTAGCGGCATTTCATCTGTCTTTATGATCTGAGTTCAAATGCCGCTGGGGTCGACTTTGCTTTTCATCCTAATGTTTTCGAAGTCGATAAAATAAGTACCAGTCGATCAATGGGGCCGATGTAATCGACTTGCCCACTCCTCCAAAATTTCTGGCCTTGTGCCAAAATTTGAAACCATCATTATTAACATTTCCATTTCACTTCCCAGAGTTCTCGATTTCACTAGCTCCGGTTAATTCTGCAAGAGCGGACAGTAATCTGTTGTCAAACATCTTACAGGGTCTCTTTCCACGATACTTAACAAACAAGTACCAATCTCAGGATCCTCGCTGTCCGCAATAAAGCAGTTTTCTGAATATGTTCTACCCTCATATCAATCCTAGTTTCCTCAACAAATTCCTCAAATCTGCTTGTTAATGCTCCCTGTATCCTTATACCTATTTTGATTACTGTTGTGCTCTTCATTGTCCATTTTCGTGCAATTTCATGTTTTGTCTGACACTTATTCTATTAGTCTCTTTTGCTGAACCACCAAGTTACGAGAACGTAAACAAATCAACACCGGTTGTCAAGCAGCGAAAAAAGAAAAAAACACAAATACTTATACGACGGACTTCCACACAGTTTCCGTCTACCGAATTTTTTTCACAAGGGACTGGTCGGCCCAAGGCTATAGTAGAAGACAATTACACAAGGCACCGTACGGTGGGAACGAACCCGAAATCATGTGGCTACAAAGCGAACTTCTTAACCACACAACCACACCCGTGTCTGTGTCTAAAAAGATAATCATAAGACGAGATCGTCATGGTTAGAACATCACTGATCATAGGCTACCTCGTTCAAGGAAGACCAGGAGCAACATATCAGTAATAACAGCAGTTGTAGTCTACTGCGGTGGATCTCCGTCGGTCAACGAAGCGGATTAAGTTGATCAGTTAATTGATTTCCCTGCTCCTATGCTAACGTATACGCAGCTGAGTATTCCGCAGACATGTGCACCTTAACGCATTTACTAAACAGAATCAGCGTGACACAGTGTGTGACAAAGCTGAATCTTCTGAATTACAGATACCTTCAGCCCGGCGGGCTTCTATGTGGTTTCCGTCCACTCAGTTTCGTCCACAAAGTAGATGTTGATCAACTCGGGGCTGGAGGATCGAACCCAAGACTTCGTAGCTGTGAAGAGAATATCTTACTCATTCAGTCATACTGCACCTATAAGCTTTTCACATTTACTTGTTTTAGTTATGAACTGCGGCCATGCTGCAGCCTCGCCTTGTAGAGTTAGTCGAAAAAAGAGACCCAAGGACTTATCTTTAAAGTTCGGTGCTTGTTTTATCTGGGTCTTTTTTGCTAAACCACTAAGTCATAGAGCCGTAAACAAACTAACACCAGTTGTCAAGCTTTGAGAAAGTAAACACAAAACACACACACACACACACATTTTTTAATGTCTACTTGTTTCCATCATTGGACAGCAAAACAATCCTGTGGCACTATGCTGAAGGGTCAAGTCGAAATAACTGACCCCAGGACTTATTCTTTTAACATACTATTTTGCCGAACCGTTATGTTACAGGACCATAAACAGACCAACACTAGTTATCAAGAGGTGATCGGGACAAACACACCACACACGCACACACACGCACGCACACGCACACGCACACACAGACAAATTCTAAGGCGGCGAGCTGGCAGAAACGTCAGCACGCCGGGCGAAATGCTTAGCGGTATTTCGTCTGCCGCTATGTTCTGAGTTCAAATTCCGCCGAGGTCGACTTTGCCTTTCATCCTTTCGGGGGTCGATTAAATAAGTACCAGTTACGCAGTGGGGTCGATATAATCGCCTTAATCCGTTTGTCTGTCCTTGTTTGTCCCCTCTGTGTTTAGCCCCTTGTGGGTAGTAAAGAAATAACACATACTCAAGCTGAACAGCTTCCACACAGTCTTTGTCTGTACCAAACTCACTCACAAGAAACTGGTCAATCTAAGGCCTATAGTAGAAGGCAATTACCTAAGGAGCCACGGAGTGGGATTGAACCCCAAAACCGCGTGGCTGGAGAGCGAACTTCTAAGCGACCCAAACTTGTCTGCGTCTATAGTCTTACAATAGTTTTTCTACAGCAGGTCATTCCAAACAAATTTTCTTTGTCAGAGGTTGCACAATTCCTAGTATGCGTTGGTTCATATTCTGAACTGTGTGTGTGTGTTTGAGAGGGTGCGTGTGTGTGTGTGTGAGAGCAAGCGAGTGAATGTGTGCGTGTGTGTGCGTGTGTGCATACGCGTGTATGTGTGTATGGGGATGAGTGTGTGTGCCCGCACATGAGTGCATGTGCCTGAGAGAGTGTGTGAACAAATGCATGTGTGAGTGAGTGAATGTGTTTGTGAGTGTGTGTGTACGTGAGCGAATGTGTCTACGTGCATATGGGCATGCGGATGTATATGTTTGTGTGTGTGCTTGAGAGAGAGAGAGAAAGAGAGAATGAATGTGCGTGACTGTGTGAGTAAATATGCTTGTGTGCGTGTGTATATGTATGTGCTTTGTGTGAGCGAGTGCGTGTGCGTATGTACATGTGTGTGTGTGTGTGCATGTGTATGTGTGTGCATATGTATGTGTGTGAAAATAAGTGTGCGTGAATGAGTGAATAAATGTGTGCCTATGTGTATGTTGCATGCGCGCGCGTGTGCGTGCGTGCGTGCGTGCGTGTGTGCGTGTGTGTGTGTGTGTGTGTGTGTGTGTGTGTGTGTGTGTGTGCAAATGTGCGCATGTGTTACTTCTGTTATTATCTAATCTAACATCATTGAAACAGCTCTCAGCTCATTGCTTGATTTGTTATTTAGCATAAGATGGTACGGCATGGACAATTATTATTTTTATTATCATTATTATTACTTTTTATTTTCATTTTTCATTTTTTTATCCTTTTGTTTTCGTGTCTTTCATATTTTTTTTCTTTTCATTTTTACTCTTTACTCTTTATTCTTTATTCTAAAAATCCTATTTGAACTTGATGATCTAATTTTTAATGTTATTTGATTTCTCGATTGTTCTATGTTTAATTTCGGAAATGATTTTTAATATTAATATTTCATTTCCTTTTATTTGGATTTTAATAATTTCTTTCTTTCTTCCTTCCTTTCTTTATTTCTTTTTACATTATTCTTATTTTTATTATTTCCATATTTCTTCTTTACAGTTCATACGAATTCCTTTCTAACTACGACTGAAAAGAAATGGCGGATCTCACCTTTTGTATTTTCAAGGCTGGAGAATGTTATTTTTTGTTGCGATTTTTTCTTTTTAATTTCTATTTTATTATCCAACTTTTTCACTCTTGCCATCACAATTGTCTTTTATATCAGTTCCCATCATTCACTACATGAACATTTCCCTTGTAGTTAGTTATAAAAATGTCGACTTCGACTTCGCTGTCCCTTGGGTTTAAACTATTTTGTTAGTGTTTTGCGCTCTTTCTTTTCATTTCAGGAACAAAAATAAAATAACCAAAATTATAACAACAAAAAGGCCGAAAGCAATACGTTATTATTATTATTATTATTATTATTATTATTATTATCATTATTATTATTATTTCCCTTTTGATCAATGTAAACTCACCTTTTTTGTGTGGTATTTCGCCTTTTGATGTAGTTCTCAATGTCTTGGGACCTTGTGGCCAATAAATGAAATTATTATTATTATTATTATTATTATTACTATTAAGAATAATATTTATGAGTTATAGGCTATTTTATATTTGTACCTTTTTCTCTCTAAAGCTCTATGTTTCAACTGTTGTTGAGAAAATTACTCTGAAGGGAGCTTCTTTTGTAACGATTTCTAATTTAAGCTTAAGGGACACACATTTGTGGGAAAGGGCACTGTTGATTTTATCGCCACAAGCAATCAGTTAGGTGGCACTTATTTTATCGACCCCGGGAGAATGAAAGGAAAAGTCGAGTTTGACACGATTCAAACACAGAATGTAGACTGTTGATAATATAGCAAGAAGCAATGTTACCTCACTTAAATAGAGAGAGACATCATACGCATTCTGTATTGCCATTTTTGGATTGTAGTCTTTACCACCAATAAGGCGACGAGCTGGTAGAATCGTTAGAGCGTCGGAAAGAAATGTTTTGTGGCATTTATTCCAGGCATTAACGTTCTGAGGTCAACTTTACCCCTCATCCTCCAAGGGGCCATAAAATAAAGTGCTAAGATAGAAGGTATTGACTCACCTCTTCTTTAAAATTGTTAGTTTTGAGCCATATTTGAAACTAAGGCAGTGAATTGGCAGAATCATTAGAGCATTGGACAAAATGCCCAGCGCTATTCCTTCTGACCCATTGCGTTCAGAGTTCAATTTACACCAGAGTCAACAGTTCTTAAATAACAATGACAGTACAATGATCAAACCAAGAAGTGAAATAAAATCTTTGCAACTGATATTCTACATCTGAATTTTATGTTACACATTGAAATGCCTTCCAGAAGTTTCGTCTTATTTAAAAATTCCCAGTTTTGATCGATTTAGAGTTAGTAAAATAAGATGACAGAACTAGTGTTGTGGTCAATGATATCGATTACACTCTATCCTCGAAATTAGAATTGCCAATGTTCAGAAAACATGTCAAGCTTCAAAACTGAGAATTTTTCAATAAGGCGAAACTTCTGGAAGGCATTTTAATGTGTGGCATGAAATTCAGACGTAGAATATCAGTTGAAAAGATTTTATTTCACTTCTTCGTTTGGTCATTGCATTGACATTGTTATTTAAGAAAAGGCTGTATTCTTACACAGGAATAACCACACAATAAGTAAAATTCATTTCCATATATATTATATTAAATAGTTAATATGTTGCATGTGTACAAAGTAAATCTGTATTATATTGAAAAATAAACATTTGTGCAAGGATGTATGTGATACCTAAAGCTTTATGATATGAAAGATAAAGAGAACGTCCTAGTTAAAGCCATTGTGACATATGTCTATCATTATTATTATAAATATAATAGAGAGTAGGGGAGGTAATTATGTAGAATTGTGTATGTATGTATGTATGTATGTATGTATGTTGACAAAACACAAGTATAACTACCTTTGTCGAATATGTATACATTTTAGATTCTAAGGTAAATCTCGAGTGTTCAAATTGCCAGCTTTTTATAACTTCAAGCAAGAATTCTAGACTGTTCGAAATACAATTTGATGGGAACTTCAGTTGCAAAAAAAATGTACATATGTATGTTGGGGAAATTGCCATAGTGATTGTGGATAGTTTCCGATTCTTGTACATTCCCTTTTATCTAATGTTTCAATGCGCAGTTCAATATTCACGGTACAGCACATCCCAGAAAATCACTAAGAATGAGGTTCTCGTCATCCCCCAAAACGATTACCCTTACTTACTGTGCCAATTGCTGGCTCTTGAACCTCTGATGATTTGGTGAAGTAGTGTGACGCCATTCCATTGACTTTGCCTTCATTTCAAAAAGATATACTCATGTTTTATCTTGTCAGTAGATCACAAAATAAAAATGCCTTTAGTGGCTGCAAATGCTTCCAGTCAGCACTGGATTAACCATTAAGAAAAAATAAGCACGTGCTTAGGGCACCAAGGGAAGAGTAGAACCACAGAAATGGTAAATGGTTTACGGCACAGGAGAAATCATTTTAAACTTGCTAAAGTAATATTCAATGTGGTTTGTATCATCAAAAATATAATTAAGGCGGCGAGCTGGCAGAAACCTTAGCACGCCGGGCGAAATACTTAGCGGTATTTCGTCTGCCGTTACGTTCTGATTTCAAATTCCGCCGGGGTCGACTTTTCCTTTCATCCTTTCGGGGTCGATAAATTAAGTACCAGTTACGCACTGGGGTCGATGTAATCGACTTAATCTCTTTGTCTGTCCTTGTTTGTCCCCTCTGCGTTTAGCCTCTTGTGGGCAATAAAGATATAAGAAATATAATTTCGAAGTATCCCTGGTGTTATATGGAGAATCTGACCAAAGACTTAGCAATGAAACAAGTAGAAGAAAACTTTTCACATATGAAGAGGAAGTATACAAAAAATAAACATTATATTCCATCTTACTGTTAATTTTGTTTCATTTTGAAGCATAAGAATTTGTTTTATGATTTATTACTTTTTACATTTTGAATGACATAAACGGGAACACCAAAAGATTTTAAGTGCTTAGGGCCTCTATGGGTTTTAATCCGGTCCTGCTTCCAGTAGATCAGAGGAAAATCTTACTTTTCTCGCTTGGGTATCAACTGCCGAGATAACTTCTCCAATGGCTGCGTTGATTAGAAAAGAATTTGATCAACGAGTGCAATTGAATATTTAGTCGAGCATACTTATGATTAAAGCGTTCTAGTTGTGATCATTTCGTTTCCTACTTGTATGCATATTGTATACAAGTCGATATAATTCAATATGTCTCCGTCAGTTTTAATATGTTAGGCTGTGGTTTGAGGGAAACTTATTTACTATTTCCAGCAGGCTGAGTTAGCTAATAAAGATACCTTTGTTATGTGTGTGGGTGGAGAGTGAAAGAGATAGAGAGAGAAAAAAAGAACGAAAGAGTGTGCGGTTGTGTGTGTGTGTGTGCAAACACATTAGATATAATCTGGAGTATATCCTGCCGAGACATTATTCAATATCTTAGACGACTGGTTTTGATTTCTTACTTTTTGTTTTGTTTTGTTTTTATTTGTTGTTGATTTTTTGGTGGGGAAGGGGCATTGGGTAAACGATGGTTTGATTCCTGTCAAAGTTGTCACCTTAATTTATATTTCCAAGCATACACACGCACATACGCACACACACACACACACACACACACAAATACACACACGCAAATACACACACACACACAAACACAACACACATGCATACACACACACACACTCTTAGACAGATAAATGGATAGATATTGATTTCTTGAAAATTATATGTATGTATGCATGTATGCACACACACACACACACACACACACAAACACAAACACACACACACACACACACACACACACACAGACGCACACAAACACACACACATACAAGGTGGGGTATAGGTGTATACATGTGTATACATGTGTATACATACATGTATACACATATACGTAAAGCAGAGGGCTCTAAAATAATTAACAGGAGCCAGATGGTATGTAGTGATGTGTATCTGTTTGTTTATAGGGTGTGTAAGTATTTTACGTTCTACTCTTGTCACAGTTGAACGGTTCACAATGGAAAAGTATTCAACTAGAAATAACCTTCTTTTCCACACACACAAACACACACACACACACACACACACACACACACACACACACACATTGTCTGTGAGTGTGAGTGTAAGGAACAGTGTGTGTCTGCGTGACTACAAATCTATTTCAAGGGATCGATATGCATCATTGATGAATATACGCAACACTGGCTAATTGGTTATATACTCAACAAACACACACACACACACATACACACACACGTACATACGTATAAACACGTGTATACACGCACGCGAACACATGTACATACACATGCACAGATGTGAGACTACATGTTATTTCAATAGGCATATTTTGTAGGATGTGTGTGTGTGTGTGCGTGTGTTCCACATCTGTTTCATAGGTGAATAGTTGACATTAAAACGCATTTGTTTATGCCCTGTAAGACCTGACTATATCCAAATACGTGCACGCACGCACATTCACTCTCTCTCTTTCTCTCTCTCTCTCTCACACACACATACCTACATGCATGTATGCACATGTATATGTGTGTATATATATATATATATATATATATATATATATATATATATATATATACACACACACCTATATGCATGTATGAGCATGTATGTATGTATGTATGTATGTATGTATATATATATATATATATATATATATATGTATGTGTGTGTGTGTGTGTGTGTGTGTGTGTGTGTGTGTGTGTGTGTGTAAGTTAGCGGTTGTACAACCTTCTAGATTTGACCATTCATCTATGTCAAGTAGCTGATATCTATTTTCAGGCAAGTTGGTTAACTGAAGCATGTTGTCTCTTGCACTGTGCTCAACTTAAGACAACGTGATTCAATTTTTGATCACTCACTCCAACAACTATCTAATTTAAACTTATGAATATACTCTGAATTCGTGTGTCATACCTACACAACATGTTTGGTTGCAAAATTTTAATGTAGTTTACGTTTTGTGTGCAAATTTTATTCCCGTCTTTTGTTCTGCTTGTTGGGGAAAATGCTATAAAATCCCGTCGAGAATCTGGCTCAACATTCTGAGTTCGTATTCCACTAAGGTCAAATTTCCCTTTCAGCATTCCCTTTGTCGATAGAATAAAGTACCAGCGAAGTACAGAGGTTGGGGTAGTCTACAACTCTTTTCTCTTCAAATTGCTGGTCATCTGTTTAAATAAGAAACTATTATCGTCTCAGTTCTTTACGTCTTAGTTTCAAACTCTAAGATCAACATTGTCTTTCATCTTTTCAGGGTCTATAAAATAAGTTGAAATCTGAAGTCACAAATCGGAATTGATGGAATCAACTTAGCCAACAATTGAAAGTTATTGTCCTTGTAACTAAATGAGAAATCATTTTTAAGTTGGCGAGCTAGCAAATTGGTTACAGCGTCGGAAATAATACCTTGCGGTATATCTTCCCACTCTATGTTCTGAGTTCGAATTTCACCGTGGTCAACTTTGCCTTTCAGCTCTTCTGGGCTGATAAATTAAAGTTATGATCAAGAACTAGAGTCGATGCTATTGTTACCGTCACCTAACGAATTCACCTTTGCCTTTCATCCTCTTAAGACTGATAAAATATTTACCGGTCAAAATCTGGGGGTCGATAGAATTGCCTTAACCCCTTTTTACTCAAAACTGTTGTCCATATACCTAAATCAGAAACTATTTTAAAGGGCAAGCTGGTAGAATCGTTAGCTCCTCTGTTAAAATACTTAGAGGTATTTCATTCAGTTCTTCATACTCTCTACATATTTAAAATGTAAGGCTATGGTTTGAGGGAAACTTAGTTTCCATTTCCAGCAGGTTGAGCTAATAAAGCTACATTCTTTGGCAGGCTTATAAAGATACTTTCGTTGTGTGTGTGTGTGTGTGTGTATGTGTGTGTGGAGCGAGAGAGTGAGGCCAACTTTGCCTTTTATACTTTCAGGGTCGATAAAATAAGTACCAGTTGAACACTGGGGTCGATATAATCGACTTACATCGTTCCCCAAAATTTAAGGCCTTGTGCTTATAGTAGGAAGCATTGTGATTATTATTACGTTATTATTGTATCAGTCAGAGCAGATACGGTTTTGTTCGTTCATGATATTGACTTAAGAACAGTTCCTTCCCGTGGTTTCCAAAACTTGAATAATATTCTTCGCGTGTAAGGTTACTTAGTTATATTTTATTATTGAAAAGAAGAGAAAGGAAATCCATCGAACATTTTCTTTTCTTTACCATTCCTTTTTGTATTTCGTTTAACTTAACACCGTATGGATATTATTAACACCTTCTGTTGCATTGGATATTAACGCCTCCTGTTTTGCAAGAAATTGGATCAATATTTTTACGTTTAAATCGCGTAGCCCTACTTTACAATGCAAGGATTTTTAATTAATTGTTTTTCGTTAAAATAAAAACAAAAAATAAAAGAACTTTATTTCAATTTATTCGAACATTTGGTTTGTTAATGGCTCGGCAACATTTGTAATGGCGACCAGCCTGCAAAGCAACGCCTATCAAAGCAAAAAGTGGGGAAAAAAAGCGAACGATTCTGCATAATCAAAGCAGAAAAAAAGGACAAAAACATACCTGCTTTACAGCAACACACGCACGTTTTGCATGTTTTGAAAAAAGAGAACCTTGTGTTTTCAGGAAAAAATAGTTTAAGGCATTATGTGAATTCGCTCGGTGACAGTAACAATAAACATTGATGCTCAGACACAGGCAAAGACCTCGCCAAGCAAAAGGTGTACCTATAGAGAGCGTCTTGTTAATTTACGGTGTCGAATTTTAAACATGAACAAAACACAGACTGTCAAATCACTGACAAAATTACATTCATAAGAATTGCATTTGTTTGAGCGAAGAAGATATAAATATAAAGACGTAGGTAAGGAGACGACTGGCCTATCTTCGTCTCACGAGATAAGGTGGTTGTAGCTTCTCTGTATCCGTAAAAGACAAGTTTATGAAAGCTATGGCAGATGCATGGGCTTCCATTTTGTACGTGTAGATGGCTAAAGCCTAACCTCTGCTCGACTTTCAATGTTGGTGGAATGTTGGACACATGCAAATATTATGCAAAAGAACGCGCTTCACAAGCTTGTTCTCTGTTTCATAATATAATATAAAAATATGTAACAGCAAGGAGCATAGTATGTCACATTCATCCTAACTCGTAGTCATCTTTGCAAAACGATATATATATATATAATTTTTCCCGTCTGGCCGTATAGCTTTTTCTGTTTGTTTTCCTGTCTTGTTTTTTGTCCGCCACTACATTCCTCTATGGCAAGGTTTAATTTGTGTATACAAATTTACTTTGCGGTCCATGGGAAGAGCGGTTTTAACGATGCGTCCTACCCAGCTCTTTGAAACGCCGGTGTTAAAACGGGGGTAGCTGATGAAGGAGAATGTTCTCTATGTGGCTTGTGTGTTTTCTTGTCTACGTTTTGTTTGCAATGTCCTGTACCCAGATATGCACCTATACATACAGGTGGATGTCGGTATGCACATACCTGTACGTATATATGCATATACTCATTTACTATTTGTTTTTACATGACCGAACGCAGCGTCACCAATTTGTAAGTAGTTATCGCAACTTTATATTTTCCGACGCTACTCTATCTCTTTCTCTTCCTCTATCATTTTTCCCTCTCTCGTTCTTCCTCTGTTTACTACTACGTATCTCTCTTTACCTCTCTCGTTCTTCCTCTGTTACTACTACGTATCTCTTTTTCCCCCCTCGTACTTCCTCTCTTCCTCTCGTTGCTCACCTATTCTTCTACTTCCTCCCTTTGTTTCTCCCTCTACCACTCTCTCTCTTCCCCTTACACCGGCATGGTCACATGCTTCCGGTCAATAATCCTTTTCTTCCTTGGCTATCGCCGAGCAAACACGCGAACTTATTTCGTCCCCACTTTCAAGTTCGTGCCTCACAGCGTTCATACACATAATTTTTCCCGTCTGGCCGTATAGCCTTTTCTGTTTGTTTTCCTGTCTTGTTTTTTGTCCGCCACTACATTCCTCCATGGCAAGGTTTAATTTGTGTATACAAATTTAATTTGCGGTCCATGGGAAGAGCCGTTTTAACGATGCGTCCTACCCAGCTCTTCGAAACGCCGGTGTTAAAACGGGGGTAGCTGATGAAGGAGAATGTTCTCTATGTTGCTTGTGTGTTTTCTTGTCTACGTTTTGTTTGCAATGTCCTGTACCCAGATATGCACCTATACATACAGGTGGATGTCGATATGCACATGCCTGTACGTATATATGCATATACTCATTTACTATTTGTTTATATATATATATATATATATATATATATATATCATCATCATCATCATATATATATAATAAATGAGTATATGCATATATACGTACATGTATGTACATACTTACATCTACCTGTAAATATAGATGCATATCTGGGTACAGGACATTGCAAACAAAACGTGGACAAAATGATAAACAGAGTACAGAAAACACACAGGCCACATAGAGAACATTTCCTTCATATATGTGTATATATATATATATATATATATATATGTGTGTATATATATATATATATATGTGTGTATATATATATATATATATGTATGTGTGTGTGTGTGTGTGTGTGTGTGTGTGTGTGTGTGTGTATATATATATGTGTGTGTGTGTGTGTGTGTGTGTGTGTGTGTGTGTGTATGTATATATGTGTGTGTGTGTGTGTGTGTGTGTGTGTGTGTGTATGTATGTGTGTGTGTGTGTATGTATAACAAGTAAAAGTTTGTTATAGGCATGTATAAGATAAAATCTTATATAAAACACTACTAACAGTTAGAAAAATGGAGAAGAGAAGATGTTAAAAGTTCAAATTAGAATTTAATTTTCTCATTCGACCGTTTCGAATGATAATAGCAACATGCAAGAAAATACATTAATTATAATAATAATTATATTAGTTATGTATACCATTAATGTTTTTTCTTACATGTTGGTATTATCATTCGAAACGGTCGTATGTGAGAATTAAATTCTAATTTCAACATTTAACATCTTCTCTTCTCTATTTTTCTGACTGTTAGTAGTGTTTTATATAAGATTTTATCTTATACATGCCTATAACAAACTTTTTACTTGTTATTTTCATATTTTAAATGCTTGCTATAACTATCTATTATTTTGATATGAAGAATATTTATTAGAAATATATTTTTTGGACCCCACCCCACAGCAAAAGTTTGAATTGTTCTACTTGAACTTATTTATTCATACACACACACATATATGTTGTATGGTAAAACTGTACACCTCTCCCGGTAAAAAGTGGTTGTAGCCAGCCATTACAAATAGACCAGTAGCCGGTCGACAGGGGAAGGTCAGAAGGTCGAGAGTACGTGTAGACTGTGTTGATAGTCGTGTCTGTGCTGATATAGTAATCATACCGTGATACTGAGTGGACGTTATAACGCTCCAACCTTTTGAGGATAATAACACTGTACGACTAGAGGTCGTACAATGCCAGATATTGCCATTCTATCGACGACTTCGGAATATAACAATATCTGTCAGAGCGACAACCGTCGTCAAAAGACAGATACAACAGTGGCAAAAGACCGCTTTACAACAACAACAACAACACGCACACACACACACACACACACACACACACACACACACACACACACACACACACACACATGGTTAATAAGAAGCGAGAAATGAAATTTGGAGGGGAGTCAGTATGGACTTGTAATACTCCTTATGATTACTGAGAACCGTTCAAGAGTCATGTTCCATTGAGGGTACTACTGACTCAAGAACAACAAGGTTGACAGAACAGGGTAGAAATCCCAGTTCTTGGATTTCCAAGCTCTTTACCTTCAAGTGCTGGGGGAAAACGAAGAATGAGTAGATTCGGGGAATCGACGTTCGAGTAAAATGATCGAAGCATCAGATATGGCCGAAGGGGGTAATCACTTTGTAGCAGGTTTTGAAGCTAGTGACCAGATATTCCTTTCTCTGACCATAACTAACACAGTCAGTAAAGACATGAAAGTAGAGAGTGGTGGACAGTTGTAGGAACAGGAAGCCGCGCCGAATCTATATCTGCAAAGGGCCAGAGAATCTGTCTTACTGTCAGTTCCAGAGCCTGATGCGCAGAAAACCTTCTTTCCTCCAATGTATAGTACCGACTCACCGTCTTGTGTCAATGGGAACGTAAGAAGCCATAAAGAAACAAAATTACCGGAAGAAAGAATGAAGACAGGGTAAGCTTCACCTAAAAGCTTGTGAATGCACAACAAGAGGACGTTAATAGCGAAGAACTCAAGGTCATTTTAGAGAATAAACCAATACCTCATAAATAAAAAAAAAACAGTAGTTGTTCAACAGAAGGTGCCTTGATATAGCAATTAATGTAAACTAAATAGAGCGCAGTCGTGGCTATGTAATAAGAAGTTTGCTTCCCAACCACATGATTCCGGGTTCAGTCCTATTACATGGCACCTTGGACAGATGTCTTCTACAATAGCTTCGGGCAGACCAAAGCCTTGTGAGTGGATTTGGTAGATGGAAACTAAAAAAAGCCCTCTCTGAATGTGTGTGTGTGTGTGTGTGTGTGTGTGTGTGTGTGTGTGTGTGTGTGTGTGTGTGTGTGTGTGTGTGTGTGTGTTTGTTTGTGTTTGTTTCCACCACCGTTTGACAACTGGTGTTGGCGTGTTTATGTCCCCCGTAACATTAGTGGCTCGGCAAAACAGACCGATAAAATAAGTGCCAGGCTCAAAAACAAAAACATAAGCACTGGGATCGAGTCATCCGTCTAAAAGTTCTTCAAGGCAGTGCTGCAGCATGGCCACAGTCTAATGACTGAAACAAGTAAGAGATACAAGATAAAAAATAAAAAGCGCCGAAATGATAGAAATATGCAAGTGACAAATTTTCTGTAAAAGTATGAAGATTTTATCACAAGCAAAAGAAATAGTTTATGAAGGACGAGCGATTTGTTTTTCGTTTTCTACTCTAGGTACATGACCCAAAATTTGGAGGGAGGGGCCAGTCGATTAGATCGACCCCAGTACGAAACTGGTACTTAATTTATCGACCCCGACAGGATGAAAGGCAAAGTAACCTCAGCGGAATTTGAATTCACAACGTAAAGACAGACGAGATACCGATAAGTATTTCGTCCGGCTTGCTAACGTTTCTGCCAGCTCGCTGCCTTATGCAATTTGTTTTTCATCACGTCCCACAAAGATTGTTGAAGGCTACCTTTGTGTACACCAAGGCTCAATATAAGAAACTGATAAAAAAGGAAAGCTGTGGGGTACTCTAGAGCAAGCTAACAAGTGCGTTCTCACAGCTGTGAGAATGCGCTAATTGATTATTTATGTGCTTTTGTTGTCGATAATATTTAAGACTAATTCTTAAATCACTACATAACATCGCTGACCCACTTCCGGCATTTAAAGAAAAGCTGTCTCGCTTCTCCCCAGACGTTTTCGTCACCCACCTAGATTTTATGATTTTGTATTTTGCATGCATGAATAAAATTGAATGTAAATGCCATTACTGACTAAAAAGTGAAATAATAATCGTTTCTATTATTGGCACAAGGCCTGAAATTTTGTGCGGAGGGTCCAGTACACAACTGGTACTTTTTTAATCGACTCCGAAAGAATGAAAGGCAAAGTCGACCTCGGCGGAATTTGAACTGAAAATGTAGCGACGGACGAAAAAAAGAAGTGAGATAATAATAGCAACAGCAAGGATAATATTACTTTCTACTATAGGAACAAGGCCAGCAATTTCGGGGAAGGGGCAAGTCGGTTACATCGACTCCAATGCTCAACTTGTACTTATTTCATCAACCACGAATGGTAAAAGACAAAGTCCTTTATTATATGAAGACGGTGAGCTGGAAGAATAGTCAGCACGCCGGACGAAATGCTTATCAGCATTTCGTCTGTTCTGAGTTCAAGTTCCGATGAGGTCAACTTTGTCTTTCATCTTTTCGCGATCGATGAAATAAGTACCAGTAATGCACTGGGGTTGAGATAATCGACTAGTCCCCTCCCGTCAAATCTCCAGCCTTGTGCCTATAGTAGAAAAGATTCGGTGAGCTGGTAGAATTGTTAGCACGACGGACGAAATGCTTAGCGGCATTTCGTCCGTCTTACGTTTTGAGCTCAAATTCCGCTGAGATCGACTTCAACTTTCATCCCTCGGCGGAATTTGAACTCAGTTGCATGTGTGCTTTGGTTCTTGTTTGAATCGTCACCATCAAAAGCGTACCAGGCCCGTCTCCAGACTTTTGTGCTTGGTGGTGCTTGAAGATATTCTTGGTGGGCACTAATTTGTAATGATGCTAAAGAAGAATCCCTAAAGTTGGGTTAATCTGAGGATGCACCATTGAATAGTGAAGGAGCAATGTCCAGTGCACCCCTTTAACAATGGGCATGCAGTGTACCTTTCTTGTGATTACACTGCCGCTTATGATGAGCATATCGTATAGACGTAATGTCTATATTCGTCGTGACACAGTGCTGGTTACTAAATCTTTAGACATGTTCTCTAGTACATAGCAGTAATTTAATTGAGAATGTAAAAAAAAATGGGAAAAGATATTGTATTTGTATGTATCTATATTGTACATATTACATGTATATATGCAGGATCTAAGGATTTCTTTTTCACAACTATAGCCTTTAACTGCAAGAATCTTATTTTTATTAGCAAGAGCTTTTGTGGGATAAGGAAAATAGTCATTATTTCCAGTCATCATCATCATCGATGACATGTACAGCATCACCAGCACCATCACCATCACCAACTTCATCACCACCGACAACTTCATCTATTATTATTGTTATTCTATTACTGTACGGTTTTATTTATTCCTATGAATCATCAGTGGTCGTCTCCATGGTGTTTGAGAGTATAAAACACACAGCATGATATATTTATTGTAAATGTGGGTATGTACATGTATGAACGCATGTGTGTGTGTGTTGTGTGTGTTTGTGTGTGAGCGTGTGTGCGTGTGTGTGTGTGTGTGTGTGTGTGAGCGTGTGTGTGTATGTGTATATGTGTGCGCGTGTCTGTAGTATTGAAAGTGTGTTATGTATGTGCTTTCCAGTGCTTTCCTGTATGTACGTCTCACATATTTATATATTTGTGCCTGCATGTGTAATATGCATTGCGTTGTGGTTAATTTTTTTTTCATTCTTTCGAACGTGGTGAGTTGGCAGAAACAGTAAACCAATAGATAAAATGTCTTCCAGTAATTAGTTGCATGGAATTATAATTAATATAAATCCACAGAAACAAAAACAGAAAGCATACAATAAAAACCCTACGTAAAAGTTATCTTCTCTTTTCTTTCACGATGCACTAGACTATGAGAAGTAAAAGTCTGCAATCTTTCATCTGAACACATGCCAACTATTAGGATCACTTAATCATAGGTTTCTATGAAATAATAATAATAATAATAATAATAATAATAATAATAATGATAATAATAATAATGTCTTCTTTATTAACCACTAACGGTTCAAGAAAATATTGGAGACGGTATATTGGAGACAGAATAATACGATGGAGGATTACTCAAAAGATCATTTAAAAATGAGAAAACGATAACAAAGAAAAAATACGTTCCAAATACGCGGTCTGATCAAAAAGTATCGAGACTGGTGCTATCAGAAGAAAACTGCAGCATATATCTATTTGGTATTTAATTTTCTTCGAAGTAGTCCCTTTCTGAAGCCGCACACTTTACCCAGCGCTGTTTCTATTGATGGAAGCATTCGTCGGATTCCGTTTTGAGGATAACGAGCAGCTGCCTCGTCGCATTATCTTGAGTTTTCTCGACGCCTTGAAATCTAATTAATTGGAGTCTTCCACTAGGAAGACTCAACCTCAGTTTCAGGGTCATAGTCATAGATCCACGCTTCGTCACCTGCTATAATCGTTTACAAAGAGTTTTTGTCTTCCTCGACACAATCAAGATCCTGCGCATCTGAAACCCAATCTTCTTTTTGAGACGACCGCACTCTACGCACTTTACTTCCAAGCACTACTATAAACAACAGAAGTGAGTGAGAATGTTATAATTTAGTGAGCATGCGTGACAGATTCAAAGTCACTTTGTGCCAAGCGGCTTTACTCTGCGTACTTTAGCTCCGCTACTATGGCAACAGTGCTGATACATTTTGATCAGGCCTCGTAATGAACAAATCCTCAAAAGAGGTAGATTTCCAAAGGATGGTTGAAGAAACCCCACAAAACCAGTTACCATGATCACTAAGACAGGAAACCTCTCTGTTGTCCTGCAATCTACAGGTGCATGTTCAGAATATGCCTGTTCGCTTGGGCCATGTTCGTCACCTTCATCTACCTTAAAATAAATTTACTGAGAGGCACCCCCCCCCTCTCTCTCTCTACTCCCACTCTCCTTTTCAAGTAGAACTTGAAAAATTAATGAGGATTTGGCCCAGTGATTCCCAAACCGTGTGCCACAAGATGTTTTTAGGTGCACCTCGAAAAAGTAAGATTATATTTCAAAATACGAAAAGTACAAACCGAAATTCACTAGAAAGTTCATATACAAAGTCAAAGTGGCAAAAAATTAAATTCTAAGTTCTAAACTAAGAATGAGAGGTGATTGTGTCATTCAATTCATTTAGGTTAATTATGAAATCTGAAATTTCATACGGATAAGAACTAAATTAGCATCAATCTATCCTCGAAATTGACGTCTTATGGACATATTCAATGCACGACTGTGTTTCAGTTTATTTCGGTCGTAGCCTCAGCAGTTTTCATTTCAATAATAAATGTGAAAAATAAACTAAAATATACGATGTTGAACTAAATCTTTTAATACGTCCTCACGTATTGCGGCTGTATTTCAATTTTTTCATTCATTTAGCGGCAAGAATTTTCATCTTTTCAATTAATTTTGAAAGACTTCTCAAAAGAGTCCGATAATATGTGACACGCTGCCACTTTTCACAGTTCACTGCTCACTTGTCTCATTCCCAGTTTGACTCTGTTAGTAATATGTGCACTCTTCCTCCTTGACACTCCCGTTGCTCACACGTGACCAACGGCCATCCATCTTTCTTTCTTCCACTTCATTCCTAAAGACAAGACGTGCTTTTATTTGTCTCTTCTCAAAGCTCGTTTTTCCATCGTTAACCACTTCACATCGTCTTGGCTTAACATCCCTCACCGTTTGTTTTTACTGTTTTGTTCTCACTGTCCTGTTTTTGTTACCACTTTCACTCACCGCAAAAAATCCCAAATTTTATTTAATTTGCTTTGCGGGAAGGACTGTTTTTAACGAAGTCACGTACTGTCCCTACCTTCGAAACGCGGAGTAGATAAAACAGAGGACAACTGATGAAGGGAATGTTCTTTATGTTACATGTATCATTTCTCTGGGGTTTTTTTTTTCGTTGTTCAAAAAACAGTTCGTTTTCTATGTTTTTGCTTTTTATGTTTTCGTTTCTCATTGTGTCTGAAAAAAAAATGGCATTAGTTCGCGTAGGAATCGATTCCTGCATTTACTAATCCCCATTATTTCCCATCAAGGATTTATATCACTTGATATTAGATTATTTTCTATGGTCAGTATATGGTGAAAAGTTATAATTATAAGAAGCAATGAAGCTACTTAGAAAATCTCTATAAGAGACTAAAGCAGTAACTATACTGAGAAGTGATGTTTATCGCCACGTCAACATGGCTATTCCGTAGGAAATAATGTTATTATCATTTTAACCGCAGGAGGACGCTCCTTCAGCTGGTTATCGATGCAATCTGCACCGGATATATATTGCAAGCAGGGGAGTGAACCCCTACCATCTTCCAGCCTTGTGAGTGGATTTGATAGATGTAAACGAAAGAATCCCTTTGTATATATATACGATCTTGCAAAACAAATACATAAACGTGTATGTGTGTGTATATACACACACACACATACATACATACATACATACATACATACATGTATGTGTGTGTATATATATATATGTATATATATATTAGAAAAAAATAATAAGGTACTCAGATATCTGGATGGTTGTACATTTACAAATTTTTATTAATGTCACGTCTTTTTATAAATTAGCGTTTGCGTCTATTCTTGTAGATTCTCCGGATTTAATTTTTCTTGAGAGGATTTGTTTCTTTTTATAGTATTTTCTACTATAATACTATAAAAAGAGACAAACACTCTCAAGAAAAATTAAATCTGGAGAATCTACTAGAATAGACGCAAGCGCTAATTTATAAAAACATGTGACATATTAATAAAAATCTGTAAATGTACAACCATCCAGATATCTGAGTACCTTATTATTTTTTCTAATATATAATTCCTGTACATCACCTCCAAACTTTCTAATATATATATATATATATATATATATATATATATATATATATGACAAGTGTGAAAGAAAGCTAACCTTCCTTAACAGGTTTCGACACGCTTCTGCCTGGCGGCAAATTCAAATATACATATATAACACGATAGGGAGAGAGAAGCTACTATTTCTGTGAATGCTGAAACAAAAAAAAATATGTTTCATTTTTGTATTTGGTTTGCAAGATTCTTTGTGTGAATTTGTGTTTTGAAGCATATTTTATTGTGTTTGGAGAGAGACATTCTCTTTTAGTGCCTTATTATTTAACACACTCGCCGTTCATTTCCACTCATTTATTATTTTTTTTCTAAAATTTTCGATACATCTTGTAACCGTTTCAATAGTCGTTGACTATCGCAGCTCCGATTACAGATAGAGTCAACGACTATTGAAAAGGTTGTAAGACGCAACGAAAATTTTAGACAAAAATAATTAAGTAAACGAGTGGAAATCGAACCGGTGTGTGTGTGTGTGTGCGCATGCGTGTGTGTATGTGTGTGTGCGCGTGCGTGCGTGTGTACATACACGCACATATACATACGTGTGTGTGTGTGTACATATATATATATGTGTGCGTGCGCACCCGTCTGTGTTAGTGTTTGTCTCGCATGCACACGCACACACTGCTTGACAATTGGTGTTGATTCGTTTACTCCACAGCTTAGCGGTTCGTCAAAAAAGTAGATAGAATAAGTTTTAGAGTTTAAAAAAAACATGAGAATCAGGACCGATTTGTTGGTATTAAATACTTTCAATGTGATGCACCAGCTAGGCCACTGTCCATTGACTGAAGCAAATCCTTGATAAAAGAAAAGCATCTCCATTCGGTTTCTAGACATTGCTCATGAAATCGATAATTTATTACCTCCTTATGATCTTCTTCCATCATCGCCAAAATCCACTGATCTAAGCATGATGGCATGTTATCAATCGCCCATTTGATCGAGCGATGACCCATTAAATAAGATTAAGTTTAATTCCTCAGTAACACATTAGCTTAGTGGAATATTTTTGTGCTTACTTTTCTCTATCTTCCTTATTTTACAATAAGGTTTCCGTTCATGCAAGCTATTTTCTTTGTTTAGCGCTGTGGTTCTCGACCGGGGTCCATTTGGCCTTTATGGGGGACCATACAGGATTCTGTTGTTAAAATTTACAAGCAATAAAATTCATATACTTCTACAATAATAATAAATAATAAATGTGCTCTTTTAAAGCCTAGCCAAGCTCATGGGCCCGGTTTCCCGGTTTCAATGGCGTATGTGGACGGGACGCCAGTCCATCGCAGCGTTACTCATTTTTGCCAGCTGAGGGGACTGGAGCAACATGAAATGAAGTGTTTTGGTCAAGAACACAACGCGTCGCCCGGTCCAGGAATCGAAACCACAATCTTACGATCATAATGCTGACACCTTAACCACTAAGCCACGCGCCTCCACGTACTTCTACAATATTCAAAATATTTCAACACTTACCTTATACATTTTCTAATAGTATTTAATAATAAAAATACAATTGAGTTTATTTGAAACATCAAATGATGATGGAGGCCCAGTAAAGTTAAAAAGGAATTAAAGGGGTTCATGGGCAAAAAGAACCCACTGGGTATAACGTACCAAATAGCAACACATACAGACATAGGTTTCATCCACTTTTCTCCATGCTCAGGAGAAAGGTTTTTCGAGCGGTCCATCTTTGTATTTCGTAGTCTACACAATAGAATGACCTGATCTGGGTTAAGATTAAATTAGTGTTAGACTGCACACTAAAATGTTATTTGTTGGCACTCCGTCGAGGGTTCCAGTTGATCCGATCAACGGAACAGCCTGCTCGTGAAATTAACGTGCAAGTGGCTGAGCACTCCACAGACACGTGTACTCTTAACGTAGTTCTCGGGGATATTCAGCGTGACATAGTGTGACAAGGCTGACCCTTTGAAATACAGGTACAACAGAAACAGGAAGAAAGAGTGAGAGAAAGTTGAGGTGAAAGAGTACAGCAGGGTTCGCCACCATCCCCTGCCGGAGCCTCGTGGAGCTTTAGGTGTTTTCGCTCAATAAACACTCACAACGCCCGGTCTGGGAATCGAAACCACGATCCTATGACCGCGAGTCCGTTGCCTTAACCACTGGGCCATTGCGCCTCCAAATTAGTGTTAGACTGCGCACTAAAATGTAAATGGCTAAATAAAACGCACGCTATACCGGCACCAATTTTTCATCCACTTCTTTTTCTGTTTATATACTTATGCACTTACCGACGATTGTGTATCTTAATAAACGATTCAGCTCATCCCGCTAGGAAGCATTACCCATCCCAGGACTCTATTTTAAAGTTTCACTTACCTTTCATTCTTGTAAACTGAGGTGGAATATTCAAGCCCGGTCTCGGCAGCTCATGCAAAACGGCTTCATTTCTTAATGTTGCTGTCGTATATGTTATTATTGACATTACTGATATGTTCTTCTTTAATCTTGTTTCTATGTTCATTACTATTATTAGCGCTATCGTTGTTGGTTTCTGCTTCTTCATTGTTGATGTTGAAGATGGCTTCACTTATTTCGTTTGACTTTTATTGCTCGCAAATTCAACCTTTTATTGCGAGTTTTATTGATGTTAGTTTTTTTTTTTTTTACCTTTTCCACCGTCCATTACATTAATTTCCTTCGTGTTTTCCTTTTTGTTACCACTGTTGGTGTTGTTTTGACTCTTTCTGCTGTTGATGGTGACGGTTTGTTGCTTCTGTTTATGATGGTACTGCCAAAATGATCTGCTGCTTTTAGAATTGACACCGACACATTTATTATCATTATTCACTGAAAAATTTTGTGAAAAAAGTAAAAGTTTCTTTGTCTTTTATTAAATAATTCATCTCTTCATTTATTTAAAAAACTTTTTCTACAATTTTTTCCTAAGCAGACGATGGCTTCGACGTTATTGCAACCACATCTCTATGGCTTCCACTCCCCACTCTTCGAACGTCAAACACGTTGACATTTTTAATTAGAAAATGTTTATCCTTTGGCTAAAGTCGAAGTGAAAATAAATGTAATTCCTTAATTATACGGAAACACTGTGAGTTTTAAACCCATTTTCCCCTCCGAGATATAATTCTGTAAGACATCCTCGGACGAGTATCTTACACAATTATATTGATAAAAATTCTAACCATCAATCGGAAATAACAGCATGGGTGTTAGTTAACGAAGAGTGCCTCCAAGTGGTACTCGACATGATGCTATGAACAGTCCTCCTACCATCTTAAGAGACAGTGTAAAGGAGATGCACATTAAATAGTACAGCCCTAAAAAAATATATATATATATATTTTTTTTTTTTATCATTATTAATAAATTATAGGGTAGCAAAAAAATTTTAGAAATTTTATTTACCACCAGTGGTCTAGTGAGAGTAAAAAACAGTCAATAGACTATGTATTATTCATTTAAAATGCAGAGATGCCTATAATAGGACATCTAACCCGCTAGAAATAGCAGCAAAAGACTACATACCACAAAAATTAGGGATAATTTCGAAAGGGAATGAAAAATAAAAACATTTACCAATCTATATTCTGTACCATGGTTTCAAGTCAATTTTATATTCTGTACCATGACTTGAAACCATAGTACAGAATATAGGATTTGAACTCAGAATAAAAAGAAGCGAAAGAAATACTGCTAAGCATTTTGTCAGATGTGTTAATGGTTCAGCCAGCACATCGGTTATGCATTTCATCAGTCTCAGAGCAAATAAGCTCAATCTCTTTTCCTTAACCAAACAGATTTTTTAAAAATAGATGCTTTGAGAAGCTTACTTCCCAACTAAGTCGTCTTTGGTTCAGTCCCACTGCACGGTACCTTGGGCACGTGTTTGCTACTATAGCTTTGGGCTGACCAAAGCCTTGTGAATGGGTTAGGGGTAGACAGAGACTGAAATAAGCCCAACATATATATTTATGTATGTGTGTGTATGTGTGTGTGTGTGTGTGCATGTGTTTGTGCTTATACCCCACCACTGCTTCACAACTGGTGTCGGTTTGTTTACATTCCCATGACCTAGCAATTCAGCAAATGAGACAAACAGAATTAAGTAACAAGCTTAAAACAACAAAATAAGCACTGAGATTGATTTGCTCGATTAAACCCTTCGAGCCAGTGCCTCAGCATGGCCACAGTCCAATAAATAAAGCAAGTTGACCTGAAGCTAAACAACAACAACAACAACAACAACATAATATATAATGATAATTGTGCTTTTTTTTTCTTTTTTTTTATATGTTGGCACAAGGCCACTATTTGCATGTCGAACTCTTAGCAAGACTATTTCTGGATTCAGTATATCAGCTGCTTATCTTAACGTTGTTGAATTTAGATCTCTTTTTCATTACGTTTTCACGTCAGGCTGCAATAATGCACAAAGATTTTTTTCATGCAAATCTTTAATTCAAACTCAGCTCTTTTCATTTCAAATGTTTATTTTTCTATCCATCATTCGTTAATATAAATGTCTTGTCTTGTTTTGTTTTTCTTCTATGCCATCTCACACTCATCTATCTATCTCTCTATCTCTCTGTACATCTGTCCATCTATCTATCTATTTTTCTCTCTGTACATCTATCTACCTATCTATTTTTCTCTCTGCACATCTATCTATTTATCTATATATCTATCTATTTTTCTCTCTGTACAGCTAGCTATCTATTTCTCTCTCTGCACATCTATCTATCTGTCTATCTATCTATCTATCTATCTATCTATCTATCTATCTATCTATCTATCTATCTATCTGTCTGTCTATCTGTCTATCTCTCTCTCCCCCTCTCTCTCTCTCTCTCTATCTATCTATCTATCTATCTGTCTATCTATCTGTCTATCTATCTATCTATCTATCTGTCTATCTATCTCTCTACCTATCTCCCTCATTTCCTTTTTCCTTCAAATTTTCTTTTGGGCTTTTTATAACCAGTTTCAGTTTATGTTTCTTGCAGATGTTCCTGGAGACATCTGGTGCAAAAATTTCATTGTATTATTACCTTCAATGCTAAAAATTGAACATAATAATAATAATAATAATAATAATAATAATAATAATAATAATAATAATAATAACAATAAGAAAATAATAAATTAAAAGTAGTCAAGAGAGAAGAGAATGTGCAGCGGTTCAGAATAAAGTATCAATGAATGCCAATTTGGTCTTTAAACATCTGATTGATTGATTATTTATTTATGCTCAGGTCATATTTAAATGCCTTTGGCATTCATTTATTTTTGCTTAATTTCCATGGAGCATGCTGTGTTATATATCAAACACATGAGATTCTGTCACACATCTAACATATTCAAAATATCGCATCCAACATTCTTGTTTAGTGAAATATTTATTCTCACAAGCAGCTTGGCATCCATTATTATACAAACCAATTGTAAATCCAATCTGAATAATTTGAATTCTGAATCTTTGTTTTCTTTTTTTCCCCCACCATTTTTTTTTTCTGTCAAATTTATACTTGCCTCTGTCATTTCTTTTTTTCACTCTACACAGCCTTTGGTCTCACAGAAGTGAGCTTTTATATTTTCTGTATGTTATTTTAATTTATTATTGTTATTATTATTATTATTATTATTATTATTATTATTATTATTATTATTACTACTATTTTTATTATCATTATCATTATTATTATTATTATCATTATCATTATCATTATTATTATTATTATCATTATCATTATTATTATTATTATTATTATTATTATTATTATTATTTCTCTTTATCACAGGTTTTTTTTTGGAAGCCCCTGGAATCTTGCATGCATAGCAGGCTTGCTACATGCAGCCTACGGTACCATGCTATCCGTTCTTTTCAGCTGTCTAATGCTTTCCTGATTGTTCTGGCCATGCCAAGGAGGGAAACCTTTTGTAACACTTCTACTGGACACTCGATTCCAATTTGATTTATATTCCCTTAGATACCTTCTAATACTGTTCCCAAGGACCCAACAATAATTGGCACTATCTCCACTTACTTTATTTTCCATAACCAGGTTATTTCATACTTAAGAGGGCTGTATTTATCTATCTTTATGCCTTCCTTCTTGACTATTCTTGACTATGCCTTCCTTCTTGATGGGGCATGCAACATCAACATATATAGCATATGTGGTGCACCATGTTGACCACCACTAGGTCCAGTCTGTTATGCTCTAGCACCTGATCTGTTTGGATTGGGAAATCCCAGGGGAATTTGCTAGTGTCCGACTCCACTACTCTCTGCAGTTTGTGTTCATACCACATCTTTATTATCATTACTAGCAGAGATACCCGGCGTTGCCCGTGTTACATGCAATTGAAAAATGAGACTTTTCTGTTATATTTTCTGTAAGGAACTGGAATACATATGATTCGAATTTCATCAAAATTGCACATGAGGGTTCTTTCCCTCTTTACACACCCTAAAAAAATTCTAATCATGAGACATGTATCCCATACTATTAATCTTTATGCGCATATTCCAAAATTTCAGTCTTTTGGAACCTGTGAAAAAGATTTTGCTCCTGCAAAATGGAGCTCATGGAGCTCTAAAATGTGGGAATGAAGGCCCCTATTGGGGGTGGGGGTGTTAATGTCAACCAGAGAAGTTGAATTGTTGGGAATGTTTTTACTTGGGTCTTATAGTATGCCTGTATATATGTGAGAGTATAGTCTCACTTTAATAGTTTCAGTATGAAATTGAAAATATTAAAGTGAAAATATTTGAAATTACAGTAGCGACATGTTATTGTTTCACTTTTGACAGGTAATACTGAAATAGTGGAATAGTTTCAGTGTTAGAGTGAAAGTATCTGACATTACAGTAGAGTGATGTTATTGTTTCATTTTTGACACATAATACTGAAATAGTGGAGGAGATAAGATATTGCTGTGGGCTCGAACTATGCAGGAAGTTAAAAATTTTTTTGGCCTAAGACACTACATGGACCTTAAAAGAATTTTGCTCCTGAAAAATGGAGCTCATGGAGCTGAAAATTGTGGGAGTTAAGGCCCCTATTGGTGATGGGTGCATTAATGTCAACCAGAGAAGTTTAATTGTTGGGAATCTTTTTAACTTGTGTGTAATATGTATTGTTTGAATTTCTTTAAAATAGGAAATATATGTATGTTCACTGGGTTTGTAAAAGAGAGCAAAGCTACAGGAAAGCAAAAGACGAATGATCACGATAATCAGTCAGCTACCATAGCCTAGTCGTTACTACTCCCCAATGTAGGATTCCTCACCATACAGTTGACAGGTACAGCTTTAAGATGCATTATGGATCTATAGCAATTGGAAGGGCATGACTCAATAGAAACAACAATGTGTGACGTTTGGAGTAAAGGGAAATGAAAGTGTCGCCTCTGGAGTTTGCAAATGACCACTCTACCGATAGGTAACTGGGCAGAAAATATTTACAATCAATAAATGTCTTCGAACAACCAGTCACTCATCTGGGAAGGCCTTGAAATCAATGTTACCAACTGGGGACTATATGTGTCGCAGTGGTAATAAAAAGACTCAAAGGAGGTTTGCAACGAAATAATTTTACTCATCACTTTGCAAGTGAATCAGTGGAGGCAAAGATGAGTCTCATTTACTTGACAATTTATGCACCACATTGCAGAAATCACAATGTAAGTATATCTGAAAGGATAGTCTTACACTGTTGTACCGTTGAATTACAAATAATACTCATCTGTTATGTTCGGGTGACCCTATAGCTACCAATGGTACAACTGTATTCGTCTTTGCTTAGGAAAAATGACTAAATTGTGGGTGTGAAGTCCCCATGAAGGGGTCTTTGTAACTTCTAAGAAGAAAAATTTTTAGAAATATTACTTTATTTGTGTGTAATCTGTATGGTTAAAATTTCATCAACATCAAAAATATATGAATTTTCATGGGGGTTATGGCCATTATGCACAGAATATAATTTCCAAATTTCTTAAAGATCCATTCAATACTTTTGATGTAGTTTTGGATAAGAAAACAAATGACTAATGTGTGTGTTTGTGTGCATATATATGTGTGTGTGTATGGGTGTATATATGTATAGATATCTGTATGCATTTATATATGTGTACATATTAGATGTACACCTATATATATACATCTACACACATGTATTCATATACATGTATGCATATAGATCTATATCTATATATATATCTATACATATACGTGTACATATACATGTATATGTATACATATACATATCTCTCTCTCTTCTCTCTCTCTCTCTCTCTCTCTCTCTCTCTCTCTCTCTCTCTCTCTGTATATATATATATATATATATATATAAATATATACACATACCATTAAAGTAAAAGTATCTGTCATTACAGTATCGAAATGTGACTGTTTCAGTTAGTGGAATAGTTTCATTTTTAAAGTGAAAGTATTTGACATGAGTGTTTTTGTTTCACTTTTGACACGTAATACTTAAATAGTGGAGGAGATATTATGTTGCCGTGGGCTTAAACTCTGCAAGAAGTTAAACATTTTTTTTTACTAAAACACAACCGGAACCCTAAGTAAGACATATGTAAAATTTGAATGAAATTGGTTGTGTAGTTCTCGAGTTTTAGGGAAACACACAGACAGACAGACACACATTCTCATTTTTATATATATAGATTATTATCATTAATAATAGGCACAGGTGTGGCTGTGCAGTAAGAAGTTTGCTTTTCAACCATATAGCTCCAGGTTCAGTCCCACTGCATGGTACCTTGGGCAAGTGTCTTCTACTATAGCCTTGGGTTGATCAACTGTGTGAGTGAATTTGGTAGACAGAAACTGAAAGAAGCCCGTTGTGCATATTATGTGTGTGTGTGTGTGTGTGTGTGTGTGTGTGTGTGTGTGTGCGTTTGTGTTTCTTGACAACTGATGTTGGTGTATTTACATCTCCGTGACTTAATGGTTCGGCAAAAGAGACCATTAGAACAAATACTAGGCTTACAAAGAATAAGTTCTGGGGTTGATTTGTTCGACTTAATGCAGTGCTCTAGCATGGCCACAGTCAAATGACTGAAACACATAAAAGAATAAAAGAATTACCATTATCCTCCACAGCTCTTCAATATCCTCCTGAAGGACCTGAGAGACCTGCATGAGGTGGATGTAGGTATCTTCAAAATAAAGTTGGACCTCTTCCTGTCGTCCCAGATGAACCAACTTCACGACAGGAGTTGCAGATGATGGCAGCAGCATCAAACTCTCTCATGCACCAAATGTCAATTCCTGAAGTAAAATTCGTGAAGTAAAATTATGTAGCAACACCAAACCAGCATGGCCACAGCTCATGATCGTAAGAGTGTGGTTTCGATTCCTGGACCGGGTGACGTGTTATATTCTTGAGCAAAACACTTCATTTCACATTGCTCCAGTCCACTCAGCAGGCAAAAATGAGTAACGCTGCGATGGACTGGCGTCTTGTCCAGCTGGGGAACACATACGCCATTGAAACCGGGAAACCGGGCCCATGAACCTGGCTAGGCTTTAAAAGGGCGTATTTATTTTTTATTTTTTGTCATCATCATCATCATCATCATGAAAGAAAATGAGCCAGCAGAGTTGTTCCTGCTCCAGGCAAAGAACTCAGTGGTATTTCTTCTGGTTCTTTAGGTTCTGAGTTCAAATACTGTCAGGGTCAACTTTGCCTTTCATTCTTTCAGCATCAATAAAATAAGGAGCAGTTGAATACTGGGGTAAATTTAATTGGTTTACTCCTTCTCTGAAATTGCTGGCTTTGTGCCAAAATTTGAAGCCGTTATTACTGAGTTGAGGTTTTGTGAAAATTAGAAAGAATTATTATTATCATTATGGAGGCAGCAAGCTGGCAGAATCATTAGCAGACCCGACAAAATGTTTAATGGCATTTCGTCTGTCTTTACATTCTGAGTTCAAATTCTGCCACAGTCAACTTTGTCTTTCATCTTTATGAGGTCAATAAAATAAGTACCAGTTGCACACTGGTGTCAATTTAACGAAGTTATCCCTCCCCTAAAAATTGCAGGCTTTGTGTCAAAATTTGAAAGACCTATTATTATGGATTAAACTTTTGAAAAGGGGCTGTGTCCATTGTCCCAGCAATCTCTCAGAGATTCATGAGATTGGTGAAACCACTGAGGTTAGCATTTCTATTTAACAGTTGCAACTTAATAGCTGTGGGAAACATGCACAAGAAAGGAATTCGAGTGGACTGATGTTATGGCCTGGGGAAGAAGGACTGCTTATAATAGGCCTTGGGTGGGGGTTGGGATATCTAGTATTTGTGGCAAAAGGACAGACAAGTTGGAAGTTGCTTGAGCAGAGACAGGGTGAGACAAGTCTGATGTGAGATGCAGAAACTATGATAGTTGTGATAGAAAAGTAGAGAGAGGGGAGACAGCATGTCTGGAGGCTAGAACATGGAGTGTTTTCGTGTACTGAATGGACTAAATATTTAGGATTGTGAGTTCAGTTATCATTCTTTCAAATCTTCTACAAACATTCTATTAAATTTTTAGGCTGAGTAATTACTGCATTTATTTGTGTGTAATGTGAGAAATTTTATAGATAACAACTGGGTCGCAATTGGTGAGGGTAACATTATGTCAAATATGATAAAAAAAATTCAGATATTCTTTTATTCTTTTTCTTGTTTCAGTTCTTTGAATGCGGCCATGCTGGAGCACCACCTTGAAGGGATTTAGTTGACGAAATCTACCCCTGGACTTATACTTTGTAAGCCTAGTACTTATTCTACCAGTCTCTATTGCCATACTGTTAAGTCATGGGGGATGTAAACACAACTGACATCGGTTGTTAAGTGATGGTCGGGGGACAAACGTAGACACAAAGACACATATATATAAATATATACATGCATATAGGTGCAGCATGGCTGTGTGGTAAGAAGCTTGCTTCCCAACCATATGGTTTCAGATTCAGTCCCACTGCATGACACCTTGGGCAGTGTCTTCTGTTATAGCCTTGTGAGTGGATTTGATAGATAGAAACACTCAAATGGTGCTATTTATGTGCCACTGGCATGGAAGCCAGACAGCTGCTCCGGCAATGATCACATTCGGACAGTGCTCTTAGCACACCACTGGCACAGGTGCCAGTCATTGAATTTGGTTCAATTACGATTTCGATTTCAATTTCACTTGCCCCAACAGGTCTTCGCAAGCAGAGTTTAGTGTCCAATGAAGGAGATGTTGGCATGGATGCTAGTCGTCGAATTTGGTTCGATTTTGATTTCGATTTATATATATAATATACATACATATTTTGGGTCATCCCATAAATAATGCATTTTTTCAATTGCATCAACTAAAAGTTGGATGGGGACAGGATAAACTACCTGCATCAACTTGCTATAAAAGTAGGTAGCAATCTATCTTGTACTTATTCTTAGTGCAAAGTCTGAAGCGTGTAGTTCGATTTTAACAATTACTTTTTTCAAAGTTATAATGGATGTGATAAAGGTGCGTATTCAGCATATTTTGCTTTATGAGTTCAATAAAGGTAATGACAACAGAAAACGCAAGGAATATTAATGCGGTATATGGGGATCAGACAATAAGCGTAAGACAGAATCAACAGTGGTTCCAGAAATTCTGAGCCAGAAATTACAGCCTAGAAGACGAGTCTCGTCCTGGCAGATCTGTAGAGCTTGATGAGGACATCCTGCAAAACCTAGTGGCACAAAATCCTATCATAACTGTTGAGGAACCTGCAGAGAAGCTTGGGTTTGGTCATTTGACCAGTCATTTGAGTCAGTGCCAGAAGAAAAACAACCATCTTTGGTTTCAAGATGAAAGGTGTTCTTCCATGAGGATAATGCTCAGCCACATACAGGGAGGATGACATTCCAAATGCTGGAGCAGTTTGAATGGGAAGCGATGCCCCACCCACCATATTCGCTGGACATTGCCCCATCTGATTATCATTTATTCCACAGTCTTCAAAATCATTTGGACAGAAAAAATATGAATCCTGTAGACGAGGTCACAACAATACTGGAGGAGTATTTTTCGTCATGGACAAGTGAATTTTGGAAGAGGGGCCTTGCAAGTCTACCAGATAGATGGAAGAACATTGTAGAAAATGAAGGAGAGTATATTTTAGATTAAAAAAGAACTTTGTTTATCTTAATTTTGAAAAATTAAAGAAGTATTAAAAAATCACATTATCTATGGGATGACCCAGTATGTGTGTGTGTGTGTGTGTACAATGGACCTCCATGCAGTTTGAACCTACCAAACTCACTCACAAGGCATTGGTTAGTTCAGGACTTTAGCCAAAGACACTTGCCAAAGGTACTGTATAGTAGGACTGAACGCAAAACCTGGTTGCTAAGTGATCTTCTTAACCACACAAGAAACCAAAGTTCTCCACTGTCCTTGTTGATCATTATAATCTATGAATTGAACATTTTTCTAACTTCCTTTCACATCAGTAAATTCTGGGGAGTTTTATATAATTCTCTTTCAAGACTTTTGCATCATTCTCTCTCTTACAGCATATATACAACAATAGATCAGATAACTGTAATTCTCTGCTGAATCATTTGTCAGCTTTATCTCATATCCAAGAATTTATTTTCTTCTTTGCTGAGTGCTTCCTTTATGGTGATGGCATTGATGACTCTGCAGACCAATTCTTGCATAGAAAAGTCGATAGCATTGACTGCATGGCAACGTTGGTGGAGGACAAGGTTGATTTTGTTGAACCTTTCTCTCCTGTCATTTGATTTCTTCCTTTTCTCTTCTGGAAGCTTCAAAGTTTTTGGTTCCAATGGTGACAGAACACTGTCAATTAAGAAACACAATACTGTGTCCTGTGCAAGACTTAAGCTCAGGGTTTACGAACCTGTAGTCTAGAATTTTGACTTCTTACCCAGCATATCTGTGAATGTTATTTCATGACAACCTAACGTGAAGGTGCATAGTTTAGTGGTTTGGGTATTCCGGTTACAATCATAAGGTCACAAGTTCAATTCCTTGAGCAAGACTTTTATTTCACATTGCTCCAGTTCATTCCGCTGGCAAAAATGAGTCATACCAGTAATTCAAAATGTCAGCCTTGTCATATCCTGTATAATGCTGAATCTCCGTGAGAACCACGTTAAGAGTTACACATGTCTATGGAGTGCTCAGCTACTTGCATGTTAATTTCATAAGCAGGCTGTCCCATCATTTGGATCAACTGAAACCCTCATCATCATAACTGATGGAGCACCAATTATAATCTAATATCACGACTATTTTGATCTATTTCAGATAAGCACAGAACGACATAGTTTTAATTCTTTTGTTACCAACCTGCCCAAGGCCATCCTTGGATCTTTACTGCAAACTCTCTATTTTAAAGTTGATCTAAAATAAAATCTTCCATCAAAATTTTTTGTCAGTTGTTCCAAAGCACCATATTAATAATAATAAACTTATTTTACAAAATTTTTCATTATTTAATTGAAACAGAAACACTATATTTCAACAGTAAAATGATAACAAGAGGATTAACACTTTTGATACCAATCTACATGAGACCAGCCCAGAATAAATTTCCTGTTTCCAAGTGATCTCAACTAAAACCTTCCATCAAAATTTCATTTTGATATATGTTTCAAACACATGATTAATAATGACAATGGTATTTCACTAAATACTTCATTATTTTAAAAATTAATTGAAACAGACTCAGTGTATTTTAACGGAAGTATAATAACGAAAGGGTTAATAACTTGACAGATGGGGAGTTGTGATGCATATCTTTTTGACAGCATATTTACAGGATGAATGCTAACGTTACCAGGAAACCAAAAGAGAACTAGAATTATAGTGCTTGGAGCTTGCTATTTTTTTCAGCAGTACTAACATTATTTTTGTAGTGTGACTGTAGAGGTAACTCATTTTATTTGTAGCTGAGAATCAAAACTGTAGCCCTGAATACATGGTTAGACATCACAAGCAAACCACCATAGTTTCATGTGATTGGTCTACTAACCACCCAATCAGCACAACGCAATGGCATGGACAGGTTTTCTTGAACATTCTAGAATTTGACTTCTGGTCCCCTATAAAAACCATTTGCATGCATTTTTACCAGCCAGATGACCCAGGAAGGTAGCTACAATGAATGGCACAGATAGATGACAGGAACCTTTGTCATCACTGATATAACACAATTGTTTCCAGCTATGTTGGGCAAGCTGCACGTTGCCTTATCAATAGCTTACAGTAAACTCCAAGCAGTATCTCTCTCTCTCTCTCAGAACGTAATTATCGCTGTTGTTATCTGTAAAAGACCATAACAGGTGATCAAGTGTCGAATAAGAGAAAAGAACAAGAAAGAAATTCAAAGAGAACTTGCTAAACAGATTGAAGAGAAACTGTTGCATGATCATAGAAAGCCACTGAGAATGTATGTGGAACAAAAACCTGGTCTTGGTTGAAAAAGGGCAATTGAGAAAAGAAACAGAGAGCCTTATACTAGCAGCTCAAAGTCAAGCGTTAAAAACAAATAACTTGAGAAAATATGTGTATGGGAAGACGGAATTAACAGAATGTAGAGTGTGTGGAATTTGGGATGAAACAATGGCACACATTGTAACAGGATGTCCCAAGTTGATTCAGGGAGAATATAACAAATGGAGGCATGACCAAATTGTAAAAGTTTTGCACTGGAAGCTTTGTCATAAACGGGGGTTTGAAACTAGAAGTACTTGGCTAATCATTAGGTTGAAAAGTGCTTGAGTCAGAGAAAAGCAGTATCTCTTTCTCAGAATGTAATTATTACTGTTGTTTTCTGTAAAAAGATCGATGCAATTTGTCTTTATGTGCAATAATAAAATCTTCAGTTAAATGTTCGCAAGTGTTATTCAGTTACTTCTTCACACAGCCTAAGAAATACATTTTCATTCATGAGGACTGGCGAACCAGAAGGCTGATTGGTGCCTGGTGCAGCCTTCTGGTTCGCCAGTCCTCAGTCAAATCGTCCAAACCATGCTAGCATGGAAGGCGGACGTTAAGTGATGATGATGATGATGATGATGAACTCTATCAGTCACCACCCCAGACCAAGCTCACAACTGCAGACTGCAACATTTCTGTTAACCAAAATATAAACTTTTTATTTAAAATTTACTGACAAAATCATATAAATTATATTACTAAAATTATCAAAACTATCAGTTGTGACATTCAAGCCCTTTTCTTGTTTGTCTGTGGCATAAAATGAAGAGAGATCACCTGAACTCAGAATCAGTTCTCTTGGATCCACACACCTCCTCATGATGCTTGATAATGAAAATTAAGACAGTCGAAGGGTTTTGACAAATGTCGTTGTTTTGAGACTGCATTAGTTACAAGCAAACATAAGTGTATGGTAATAAGCATTGCTATGCAAGTAAGGAGTTCAATCTCAGAGCACAGCCTTGTGGAAGTACCTGCCGTTGTAGCCATGGTAGATTTCAAAACTAAAACTGTGAAACTGAAACTGTTCAGAAGCCTTATATATCATCATCACCCTCCTCCTCCTCCTCCTCCTCCTCCTCATCATCATCATCACCATCACCATCATCATCATCACCTTCTCTTAACCTTGTATGATGGTGATGCTCATTTAAAACCATCACATGATATCTAGACAAAGCAACACACATTTACACATACACATCACACATGCATATCTATCTATCATCTTGCTCTTTCTTTCTTTTTTTCTCTCTCTCTCTCTCTATTTCTCTCTGTCTCTGTCTGTCTGTCTGTCTCTCTCTCTCTCTCTCTCTCTCTCTATATATATATATATATATATATATATATATATTAAATTCAAATTACGACAAGCGTAAACAAACAAACGAAGTTTGCTTTTAGAAGTGTTGAGATATATAAAAGTAAGAGAGGGAGAAGAAACATACTTCTTCATCCACATTCAAACATGCTTTCTAATCTGAAGCTGGGCCAATAGTGGCAAATTATGTGTATATATATATATATATATATATATATACACACACACACACATGCACATACACACACACACACACACATATACACACACATATTATATATATATATATATATATATATATATATATGACAGTCTTCTTTCAGTTTCCATCAACTAAATCCACTTACAAGGCTTTGGTCAACCCAAGACTGTAGTTGAAGACTCTTACCTGAGATGTCACACAATAGAACTGAACCCCAAACCACCTGGCTGGGAAACAAACTTTTTCACCTCACAGCCATGTCTATATGAAATGCAAAGCGCAAGCTCCAAAAGTACCTTTGAACTTCATCAGTGTAGATTTTAAAAGTGCACCTCCTGTAAAATCATTAATATTGAAATCACATTATTGTGTTTTTCAGGACTAACAAACAAAAAAAAAAAAAAAAACAGAAAAATGTACTTATTCTCTCCGACAAATATTGTATATATACTTTTTTAAGATGTAGAAATGTAAGCAAATTGAAAGATTTAAGCAAAACTGGCTTAATTACAAATTTCTTCTTTCGTCTTGGTCATCTTATTCAGAATATTTTTGGACGTCAGCCCATAATTCTGATTTCTGAGACACTTTTGTAATACTTCAATTAATTCTACAATGGAAACTAAACTGTTGGCATCAAGAAATGTCCATGATATGTATTCTCGAATGACTGAAAAGAAGAGGGATAAGAATAATTCGTTGCTTTTGCTAATCTCTGGTAGCTTTTCCAGTTTTGTGTTATAGCACTTGAGTTTAGAAGGATAGGGGCATAATAAGAATGGTACTGTTGGGCCAGGGATGTATGGATGCAGGCATGGTTGTGTGGTCAAGTAGTTCACTTGGCTGACATATGATTTTGGTGGTTTGGGGTTCTATATCACTGTGCAGCAGTGTGGGCAAGTGTTTTCTTCAACTGTAGCTCTGGGTTTGAAATTTCAAAATTTCACATGAAAACTGTGCAGAAATCCATTATATGTGTATACTATATACTTTTTTACTTGTTTCAGTCATTTGACTGCAGCCATGCTGGAGCACCGCCTTTAGTTGAGTAAATCGACCCCAAGACTTATTCTTTGTAAGCCTAGTACTTATTCTATCAGTCTCTTATGCTGAACCACTAAATTATGTGGACATAAACACACCACCATTGGTTGTCAGGTGATGTTGGGGGACAAACACAGACACACAAACATATACACACACATACACATATATATATATATATATATACACATATACGATGGGCTTCTTTCAGTTTCTGTTTACCAAATCTACTCACAAGGCTTTGGTTGGCCTGAAGCTATAGAAGAAGACACTTGCCCAAGGTGCCACACAGTGGGACTGAACCCAGAACCATGTGGCTGGTAAGCAAGCTACTTACCACACAGCCACTCCTGCGCCTATGTATGTATATGTGTGTGCTACTATTAATATAAGTGTGTGTGTATCATCATCATCATCATTATCATCATCGTCGTCGTTTAACGTCTGCTTTCCAGGCTGGCATGGGTTAGACAGTTTGAGTGAGAGCTATCAAACCAGAAGGCTGCACCAGGCTCCAATCTGATCTGGCAAAATTTCTACAGCTGGATGCCCTTCCTAATGCCAACCACTCAGAGAAGTGTAGTGGGTGCTTTTTACATGCCACTGGCATGAGAGCCAGTCGGGTGGTACTGGCATCGACCACATTTGAATGGTGCTTTTTACGTTCCACCAGCATGGGACTGGTCAGCCAGCACTGGCATCGACCACACTCAATTGGTGCTTTTTATGCACAACTGGCACGGGAACCGATCAGGTGCCACTGGCAATGATCATGCATGGATGGCGCTTTTTATGTGCCACCCGCATGGGACTTGTCAGGCAGCACTGGCATTGACCACACATGAATGGTGCTTTTTGCATGTCACTGGCATGGGTGCAAATCAGACAGTACTGTCATCAGCCATGTCAATGACTTCACTTGACTCAACAGGTCTTCACAAGTGCAGTTTATTGCCTGATGATGGAAGGGTATTCTTAAATGGGCTGGTTATGCTGCTCTGCACAGCATATCTCAAGCACAGCATATCTCCAAAAGTCTCGGTCACTTGTCATTGCCTCTATGAGGCCCAAACATATAATTATTATTTATAATGATAATAACTGCCTCTAAGATAGGCACAAGGCCTGAAATTTGAGGAAGGGGATTAGTTGATGATACTATTGACCCCTGCACTTGAGTGGTATTTAATTTCATTATCCTGGAGAAATGAAAGGCTAAGTTCACCACAGTATGATTTAAGCTCTGAGCATAAAGTGCTGGAATACAACAAAGCATCTTTACCAATGATCTTACAATTCTACCAGTAATTTTGAGATGAGGGCATAATATTGGCAACGACAATGGCTTCAAATTTTGGCACAAAGCCAGCAATTTCTTGAAGGGGTTGCATTGATTATATTGTCCCCAGCGCTCAACTGGTAATTATTTTATTGAACATGAAAGGATGAAAGGCAGTAACAATGATAATGTGCTGGTACCACATAAAAAGCACCTGTGCTGGTTCCTCACAAAAAAACACAGCATTAGGAAGGTCATCCAGGCATAGAAACCATACCAAAACAGACAATGGGAACCTGGTGCAGCTCTTTGGTTTGCCAGCTCCTGTCAAACTGTCCGTTTTCCATGCCAGCATGGAAAACAAATGTTAAATGATGATGATGATGATGAGTACTTAGTATAGGTGAAAAATTCTATATTTTTATACTGGAAAAAAGCCTTATAAAAGATGGGCCAACAGATGACTGGGTCAGCTTCCCAATTTATATTTGGGTTTTATTTCATCAGCCCCTGTACATGGGTAGTAAACTCGGAGGGCTTAGTGGCTAGAATGTTGCATTCATGATCACATGATCTAAGCTCTGATTCTCAGACTAGGCAATGCATTGTTTTCTTGAGCAAAACTCTTCATTTCACATTCCTACTCACCTCTAAATGAATGACCCTTCAATGGACTAGTGTCCTGTCCAGGGGAAAATGTTATCCCTTCTATGCCATAGAAACCAGGTCACCAGCACTACAATAGGGTCCAGGAGTTGATAATCATCATCATCATCATCATAATGATGATGAATGATGATGAATAAATACATGGGCTGTATGTAATTTATGAATCCCAGAAATGAGTAAAGTAATATCAGGTTCAACAGGAATTGAACTGAGAATCTAGCAGATCAAATTCTATATACATAAGTGATATATAATTTATGAATCCCACAAATGTGTAAAGCAATATTAGATTCAACAGGAATTGAACTCAGAACCTAGCAGATTATAATCTATATACACAGTGCGAAGTATTTATTCTAGCTTTTTTAGTGTCTCACTCACACAACTGCCTCTACTCACCCCCACTGCAATATGATAATGATGCCGATTAAGGGAAAGTTCTTGAGAAAGCATATTGTTTCACTGATCTGCTTGTGAACGAGTGCATTGTTCAAATCTGGTGTGATAATGACGTAATTCTGATTCAACGGGAATTATATACGTTTGTGTGTGTTTGAGTATGTTAACACACACATACGCACACACACATACACACACACAGACATATATATGTAGATATGTGCATGTAGATATATGGGCATGTGTGTATGTACATACATACCTATATATTTTATATATATATATATATATATATATATATATATATATATATATATATATATATATATATATATATATATATATATACATACATATATATATATATATATATATATATATATATATATATATATATATATACTTATATATATATCCTTATATATTTATGTGTACGTATGTATGTATACATATATATTTATATGTATATATATGAGTGTATGTCTAAATATGTATGTATATATACACACATTCATATATATTTGTATCTATATAAATGTGTGTATATATATATGTGTCATCATATTTATATATATATATATGTATATGTGTGTGCATATGTATATACATACATTCATATATATATATATATATATATATACATGCATTCATATATATATATATATATATATATATATATATATATATGCATGTATTATACACACATGCTTGTGTATATACATATATATATATATACATACATACATACATACATACATACACACACAAACATACACACACACATGCATACATATATGTTTATATACACATGTGTATACAGAAATAGTAATTAGTTAATAGATTACAAAATCTTTTTCCAGTTGACTGAACACTTCAGTAATTTGTTTGTTTGTGGTCGACTGAATCTGTTTAGTGAGAAAGTTAGGTGTAAAGACAGGCAACCATCATCATCAGATTGATGTTTTCTACAGCTTTAATCAGGGATTTGAAATTCAGCAAGGTCGTTTGAGGTCAAGCTAAGACAGAACATTATTTAATGACACAAGAGGGTGATTTGTTTTCCTTGTTTCTATTACGTCGTTTTGTTCGTTTTTTTTGTTTTGTTCATTCTCATGCATTTGAATTAATCCTATTAACGCTATTGCACAACAAAGATTGTGTCTTTGGATATGCTTCTATCGCATTTCCAACAATAATATTTGCTAATTCCTTTCTCCAGGCCTTTCTTTGACCTTTATTAGAAGGTGCAGTCGGCGATGCATTGTATTGATGTTTGGTTAATGAGTTCACTTTTGCAACCTCATGGTTTCTAGGTTTGGTTCCACTGCATGCCACCCAGAAGATGCTTCTTTTTTTGAGGCACAGGCATAGCTGAGTGGTAAGAACTTTGCTTCTCAATCACATGGTTCCAGGTTCAGTCCCATTACTTGGTACCTTGGATATGTGTCTTATACTCTAACCTTGGGTCAACCAAAGCCTTGTTAGTGGATGTGGTAAACAGAAATTGAAAAAAGATTGTTGTGCGGTGTGCGTGTGTGTGTGTGTTTGTGCGTCCGTGCGCGCATTTGTCCCTGCCACTGTTTGACAACCGATGTTGGTGTTTTTACATTCCTGTAACTTAGCAGTTCGGCAAAAGTGACTGATAGAATAAGCATCAGATTTTAAAAAAGTACTGAGGTTGATCTGTTCGACTAAAATTCTTCAAGGAGTGCTCCAGCATGGACACAATCTAATGACTAAAACAAACAGAGTAAAGTGAAAGTAAAAGTAATGGCCTGGGTCCAATAAATACTTTGTGAATGGAATTTGGGAGAAAGAAACAACACCTGTCACATGTGTGTGTATATTTATTCTTTTATTCTTTTATTCTTTTACTTGTTTCAGTCATTTGACTGTGGCCATGCTGGAGCACTGCCTTTAGTCAAGCAAATCGACCCCAGAGTTTATTCTTTGTAAGCCCAGCACTTATTCTAGCAGTCTCCTTTGCCGAACTGCTAAATCATGGGGATGCAAACACACTAGCATCAGTGGTCAAGCGATGTTGGGAGGACAAACACAAACACACACACACACACACACACACACACACATATACATATATACGACGGGCTTCTTCCTGAGGCTATAGTAGAAGACACTTGCCCAAGATGCCATGCAGTGGGACTAAACCCATGACCATGTGGTTGGTAAGCAAGCTACTTACCACACAGCCACTCCTGCACCTATATATAAAGATATATAATCATCATCATCATTACCATCATGATCATAACTATCACCACCACCACCTTCTACTTATTCTTCATAACTCTTATCATTATCACCATCCCCATCATCATCATCATCCTCATCATTATCTAATGCCTGGCTTCCATGCTGGCATTAGTTGGAGAGTTCAACCAGATCAGATGATGCGGATGATTGCATCATGCTGCCATGTCTAATTTGGTATGTTTGTACAGCAGGGTGCTCTTCCTCCTGCCAACCACTTTACAGAGGTTGCTGAGTCACACACAAACAGCTCACCCCCAACACACACACATGCACAGGAGTACACACACGGACAATGATCGTCTTTCAATTTCCAGCCATCGAATCCCCTTACAAGGCTTTGGTTAAACCTGAACCTATAGTAGAAGACACTTGCCCAAGTCACATGGCTGAGAGATAAAAATTTTAACCCTACAGCCATGTTTGTACCTACCTATCTACCCACCTCCCAACCTCCCTCCCTACCTACCTACCTACTTACCTACCTACCTACCTACCTCCCTCCCTCCCTCCCTCCCTCCCTCCCTACCTACCTACCTACCTACCTACCTGCCTATTTATCTATCTATACCCTCATCATAATCATTTAATGTCTATTTTCCATGCTGGCATGTTTTCAACAGTTTGACTGAAAACTGGTAAGCCGGGACATATATATATATATATATATATATATATATATATATATATGCTTCTTCCCCTCTTAAAAGGTCTTTTTTTTATGTCTTGCACGTACTTGGTGACCCTGTCAGTGCAGGTGCCACTTAAAAGCACTCAGTCCACACTGTAAAGTATGGCTGGTGTTTGGAAGGGCATCCAGCTGTAAAAATCTTGCCAAAACTGACCTCCCCTGTGCTTGTGCCACGTAAAAAGCAATAAGTCCACTGTGCTGAATGATCAGTGTTAGGAAGGGCATCCGGATGTAAAACTCCAGCCAAAACAGTCAAAGAAGTCTGATGCAGGTTTCTGCCTGGCTGGCTCTTGTGGTATCATTCAACCCATGCTAGCATGGAAGACAGACGTTAAACAATGAGGATGAGATATATATATATATATATATATATATATATATAAATATATATGTTGCTTGTGTGTGTGTGTATGAACTTCCATTATGCAGCTGAGGAGTACATTTTCATTGCACATCTTATGTGGTGTTCTCACTACATAAATAAATGAAGTTTGTATGAAACGTACGTACTGCTATAACCTAATACCTTTTTGTTGCTTTTCTTCAAATATATATCATCATCATCATCATCATCATCGTTTAACGTCCGCTTTCCATGCTAGCATGGGTTGAACGATTTGACTGAGGACTGGTGAAACCGGATGACAACACCAGGCTCCAATCTAATTTGGCAGAGTTTCTACAGCTGGATGCCCTTCCTAACGCCAACCACTCAGAGTGTAGTGGGTGCTTTTACGTGTCACCCGCACGAGGGCCAGTCAGGCGGCACTGGCAACGGCCACGCTCAAAATGGTGTCTTTTATGTGCTACACACACAAGAGCCAGTCCAGGGGCACTGGCAACGATCTCACTTGGCTTGCCGGGTCTTCTCCCGCACAGCACATTTCCAAAGTCTCGGTCAGTAGTCATCGCCTCAGTGAGGCCCAATATTCGAAGGTCTTGCCTCACTACCTCAGCCCAGGTCTTCCTGGGCCTACCTCTTCCACGCGTTCCCTCAACTGTTAGGGTATGGCACTTTTTCACGCAACTATCCTCATCCATTCTCGCCACATGTCCATACCAGCGCAATCGTCTCTCTTGCACACCACAACTGATGCTTCTTATGTTCAGCTTTTCTCTCAAGATACTTACACTCTGACGGGTATGCACACTGACATTACACATCCAACGGAGCATACTGGCTTCATTCCTTGCGAGTTTACGCATGTCCTCAGCAGTCACAGCCCATGTTTCACTGCCATGTAGCATGGCTGTTCGTACACATGCGTCATACAGTCTGCCTTTTACTCTGAGTGAGAGTCCCTTTGTCGCCAGCAGAGGTAAGAGCTCTCTAAACTTTGCCCAGGCTATTCTTATTCTAGCAGCTACACTTTCAGCGCACCCACTCCCACTACTAATTTGGTCATCCAGATAGCGGAAGCTATCGACTACCTCTAGTTTTTCTCCCTGGAATGAGATAGAAGTTGTTTCCTGTTTGTTTACAGTGTTTATTGCACCTGAACATCTGCCACATACAAAAACTAACTTCCTAGTTAGCCTGCCTTTGATATTGCTGCACTTCTTATGTGTCCATAGCTTGCACCGGGTATATCTTATAGAGTTACTACCTACTCCTTTTCTACATACTGAGCAGGGCCATCTACCTGAAGGGGTTTGTGTTTTATCTACCTTCCTACTTATTAGGATTTTGGTTTTAGCTAGGTTGACTCTAAGGCCCTTCAATTCTAGTCCTTGCTTCCACACCTGAAACTTCTCCTCTAGTTCTGATAGTGACTCCGCAATTAGTGCAAGGTCATCAGCATAGAGGAGCTCCCAGGGGCAACCTGTCTTGAATTCCTCTGTGATCGCCTGGAGGACTATGATAAATAGGAGGGGGCTGAGGACTGAACCTTGGTGGACCCCTACCTCTACCAGGAATTCATTACTGTACTCATTTCTAACCCTCACCTTACTGGCAGCATCTCTGTACATGGCTTGCACAGCTCTCACTAACCATTCTTCTATCCCAAGTTTCCTCATTGACCACCAGATAAGGGATCGGGGGACCCTGTCAAAGGCTTTCTCCATGTCAACAAAGGCCAGGTACAGTGGTATATCTTTGGCTAGGTATTTCTCCTGCAGCTGTCTTACTAGAAATATGGCATCACTGGTGCTTTTACCTGGCACGAACCCAAACTGCATCTCATCTAAATTGATTTGCTCCCTAATTAGTTGTGCTATGACCCTCTCCGTAACTTTCATAACCTGATCTAAAAGCTTGATGCCTCTGTAATTATTTGTATCTAAGGCGTCACCATTACCTTTGTAGCAGTTGACTATGGTGCTGCTACACCAGTTATTGGGTATGACTCCTTTGTGTATCACCTGGTTCGTAATACGGGTGACTAGGCTGTAGCCAACACTGCCAGATATTTTGAGCATCTCTGCAGTGATTCCTGATGGGCCGGGGGCTTTCCCTGTCTTCATACTCTAAATTGCTTTATCTACCCTGGTACTGTCAACTCGGATAGCTGGTCCCTCTGTTGGGTCGACATACGGCAGGCTCTCTTTCTCCCATTCATTCTCTTTATTAAGCAATCTATCGTAGTGGCATCTCCAAATCTCTTTGTATGTATGTATGTATGTATGTATGTATATATGTATATATATATATATATATATATATATATATATATATATATATATATATATATACACATGTACATACTTAAATGTATGTATGTGTAAATACATATATATATATATATATATATATATATATATATATATGTGTGTGTGTGTGTGTGTGTGTGTGTGTGTGTGTGTGTATGTATATGCATATATTATATACAAGCACTTGTGGCTGTGTAGTAAGAAGCTTGCTTTCCAATCATATGGTTTCAGGTTCAGTCCTTTTGTGTGGCACTTAGGCAAATGTCTTCTACTATATCCTTTGGCTGACCAAAGCCTTGTTAGTGAATTTAGTAGTTGGAAACTGGAAGAAGCCCATCGAGTGTGTGTGTGTGTGTGTGTGTTTGTCTCCCACCATTGCTCGACAACCAGTGTTGGTGCCCTTGTAAGTTAGCGGTTTTGTAAAGAGACTGACAGAATAAGTACCAGGCCTAAAAAAAATAAATAAGCACCAGGATCAATTCATTTGACTAAAAATTCTTCAAGGTGATGCCCCAGCATGGCCACAGACTAATGACTGAAACAAGTAACAGATAAAAGATATACACACACACATACATGCATGTGTATCTATATATAATACTTTCTATTATAGGCTCAAGGCCTGAAATTTTGGGGGAGGGGGCCAGTCAATTAGATCGACTCCAGTACGTAACTGGTACTTAATTTATCGACCCCAAAAGAATGAAAAGCAAAGTCGACCTCAGAAGAATTTGAACTCAGAACGTAGCGATGGGTGAAATACCACTAAGCATTTCATCCAGTGTGCTAACAATTCTTCCAACTTTCCACCTTCATGTATCTACATATAATACACAATGAATTGTTTCTAATGGAAATGAACTCAAAATTTATGAGGGCAGAGTTCAAAGGTCAATGCTGCTGCTCGTCCTATTCTAACTAACCATAATAAAAAAACCCAAGATCATCTCACAGAAAGAAGGATCACAAGAGATTATAATTTACTGTTGTATCAGAACTAATCCTTGGCTTACAGAATTGAGCTCAATTCCTACTGAAGGGGAAAATTTACCTGTGCTAGATTCATATTCTATGTAGAGAGTGAAAAGAGATTTATTTCTCATTTACTTAATGTTATGGAACACCAAGAAATAAACACTAGGCCTATAAGACCCTAATGATACAGAATGAAATAGCTATGGCAGAGTCTTTCAGCTATTGTCATGTTAAAGTAAAATGCAACCTAAATAGTATTTAAAAGAGTTTTTCAGAGTTGACGCTTTTCATTGGACCAATGAAAGCGTCAACTCTGGTGTGATGTAAAGGTGTGAAAATAACATAATGGTGTGAAAATAAGAATTCTTATCTATATTTTTTTTTCTACTCTAGGCACAAAGCCCAAAATTATGGGGAGGGGTCCAGTCGATTAGATCGACCCCAGTACACAACTGGTACTTAATTTATTGAACCTGAAAGAATGAAGGGCAAAGTCAACCTCAGTGAATTTGAACTCAGAACACGAAGACAGAAGAAATACCGCTAAGCATTTCACAGAACGTAAAAACAGATGAAATACCGTTAAGCATTCCTGCTAGTTCGCCACCTTAAGAATTCTTATCTCTACTGTGCTGATGTAGTAATGAACATATTTGACAATGAGAGGGGCAGGGCCGAAGTTTCAAAAATAATTCAAGTAAAGCAAATTACTTGTGAGTTGTTTGCACTTTTAATTTTTATGCTATTCCTTATTGACAGAAACAGCAGGTGAACAACTCATGGCTAGACATTGTGTGTCTAGATTCTGCATAGGAGTATGATATTCTGTCCGCTAAGACTGGTAACAACAATCTGCATTGCAAAATACAAAAACAAAAAAATTGATAGAATGAAAAAATTAAGTTGCTCTGGGATTAGGGGCCCTGATTAGGGAGCTGAAGCTTCATTAGTTTTATGGTAGATCTGCCACTATCAGAAAATAAACACTAGGCCTA
>NC_142930.1:114199019-114216519 GCF_046866305.1 Octopus bimaculoides | reverse complement strand
CTACCTCTAGTTTTTCACCCTGGAATGAGATAGAAGTTGTTTCCTGTTTGTTTGCAGTCTTTATTGCACCTGAACATCTGCCACAAACAAAAACTAACTTGCTAGTTAACCTGCCTTTGATGTTGCTGCACCTCTTATGTGTCCATAGCTTGCACCGGGTACATCTTATAGAGTTACTACCTACTCCTTTTCTACATACTGAGCAGGGCCATCTACCTGAAGGGGTTTGTGTTTTATCTACCTTCCTACTTATTAGGATTTTGGTTTTAGCTAGGTTGACTCTAAGGCCCTTCAATTCTAGACCTTGCTTCCACACCTGAAACTTCTCCTCTAGTTCTGATAGTGACTCCGCAATTAGGGCAAGGTCATCAGCATAGAGGAGCTCCCAGGGGCAACCTGTCTTGAACTCCTCTGTGATTGCCTGGAGGACTATGGTAAATAATAGGGGGCTGAGGACGGAACCTTGGTGGACCCCTACCTCTACCCGGAATTCATTGCTGTACTCATTTCCAACCCTCACCTTACTGGCCGCATCTCTGTACATGGCTCGCACAGCTCTCACTAGCCATTCTTCTATCCCAAGTTTCCTCATTGACCACCAGATAAGGGATCGGGGGACCCTGTCAAAGGCTTTCTCCATGTCAACGAAAGCCAGGTACAGAGGTTTATCCTTGGCTAGGTATTTCTCTTGCAACTGTCTCACTAGAAATAAGGCATCAGTAGTGCTTTTACCTGGCACGAACCCAAACTGCATCTCATCTAAATTGATTCGCTCCCTAATTAGTTGGGCTATGACCCTCTCTGTAACTTTCATAACCTGATCTAACAGCTTGATGCCTCTGTAATTATTTGTATCTAAAGCGTCCCCTTTACCTTTGTAGCAGTTGACTATGATGCTGCTACACCAGTCATAGGGTATGACTCCTTCGTGTATCACCTGGTTCGTAATACGGGTGACTAGGCTATAGCCAACACTGCCAGATATTTTGAGCATCTCTGCAGTGATTCCTGATGGGCCGGGGGCTTTCCCGGTCTTCATACTCTTAATTGCTTTATCTACCCTGGTACTATCAACTCGGATAGCTGGTCCCTCTATTGGGTCGACATAAGGCAGGCTCTCTTTCTCCCATTCATTCTCTTTATTAAGCAATCTATCGTAGTGGCATCTCCAGACCTCTTTCTTTGCATCCTCATTTAATGCAAGCGTACCATCATCCATGCGAACACATTTCTCTCCTACAACATCACTATTCTCTCTCCTACACTGTCTTGCAACCCGAAATACCTCGAGTCTTTGGTCCTCACGGCGCAGAACATTGGCAAATCTTTCCTTATCTGCTTCCCCTCTGGCTAAATAAACCTGTCGCCTAGCCTCCCTTCTGGTACATTGGTACAATTCCCTGCTACCACCGTTCTTCCAGTCCTTCCAAGCTTGTTTCTTTTGTCTAATAGCCCTGTCTACCTCCTTGTTCCACCACCACGTTACTCTGGGTTGGGAGGGGACCTTACACCACCCACAAATCTGGTCGGTGGCTTTCAACAGGTTGTCCCGCAGAAATCTCCAATTGTCTTCCACGTTGTATGATGCTATATCCCCTTCTATTTCGTTAAATGCTTCAAGTAACTTGTCTCTAAGTCTCTGTCCGTTTGCAGGGTCTTTAAGCTTCCACACCCTTCTTCTCCAAGCCTGTCTAATTCTGGGCACCCATTTTGCCTTGATCCCAAAGTCGCTAACTACTAATCTATGTTGTGGGGTACATTCTTCGCCAGGGTAGGTTTTGGCATTTATAAGCCGCCCTCTTTCCCTATTTCTGGCGAGGATGTAGTCGATTTGGCTAGAGTGTCTGCCGGAGCGGTAGGTGACTAGGTGACTGGCAGGTTTCCTGAAGTTGGTATTGCAGACCATAAGATTGGTTGCATCACAGAACTCCAGCAGTCTGGTTCCCTCCTCGTTGCGGGAACCGAAGCCATAGCCTCCATGTATGCCATGGAAGCCCCCAGCACGACGTCCGACATGACCGTTGAAGTCTCCAGCCACAAAGAGAAGGTCCCTGTCACTCGTCGACGAGGTAGTTTGCAAGAGGGTGTCATAGAATTGGTCTTTCAGACCATCTGGTAGCCCAGGTTGAGGTGCATAGGCTGAGATGACAGTAGCTAATCTATGATGAAGCACTAGTCTGATCTTAAGTACTCTGTCACTTACTCTAACGACCTCGATTACCTTATCCACCCATTTCTCCGCTAGAAGTATTCCTACGCCCCCGACCCCGTCAGTGTTCCCTGCCCAGAAAATCTTGTACCTGTGTTCTTTGCCTGTGAGGAACCTTGCAGAACCTCCTCTCCATCTTACTTCCTGGATGCAGCACATATCTACGCTGAATAATAACAATAAATGGAGCAAAATGCATATAAATAAAAGTTCCTTTAATTCCTACACATGTTTCAAAATATATGTGAGCTCTTCTACAAAGAAGTAAGAGCTGCTGGAATTCCACATATATTCATCTTCAGCGAATCAACATATAAAAGCAAGACAAATGCGAAATGATGAGGTAACTTACGAGCTAAGATGTTACATGGTTTTTTGGTGTAATTTTGCTACCTCTGTTTTCCATGCTGGTATGGGCTGGATGGTTTGACAGGAGTAGGTTAGGCTGGGTGCTAGAACCAGGCTCCATTGTCTGTTTTAACATGGTTTCTATAGTTTGGTTGACCTTCCCATTTTTGTTGTTGGCACTCCGTCGCTTACGACGTCGAGGTTTCCAGTTGATCCGATCAACGGAATAGCCTGCTCGTGAAATTAATGTGCAACTGGCTGAGCATTCCACAGACACGTGTACCCTTAACGTAATTCTCGGGGATATTCAGCGTGACACAGGGTGACAAGGCTGACCCTTTGAATTACAGGCACAACAGAAACAGAAAGTAAGAGTGAGAGAAAGTTGAGGTGAAAGAATACAGCAGGGTTCGCCACCATCCCCTGCCGGAGCCTCGTGGAGCTTTAGGTGTTTTCGCTCAATAAACACTCAGAACGCCCGGTCTGGGAATTGAAACTGCGATCCTATGACCGTGAGTCCGCTGCCCTAACCACTGGGCCATTGCGCCTCCACTGACCTTCCTAATACCAATCACTTTATAGAGTGTACTGGGTGCTTTTTATGCGGCACCAGCACCAACTTGGTCATCGAGTAAACTGCAAGACAATAACCTCCTCATCAGAGAGGAGAGAGTAATAATGAGGTGGGTGGTGCATTTATAACAGTGGTTCCCAAAGTGAGCAGTATTGACCTCCTGGGGGCAGCAGAAAGTTCCATGGGGGCATTGAGAAAAGCAGGGCGTAATGGGATAGCGATTGATGTGAAAGTTTTATTTGTGAAATACAGTTGCTTTGAATTTGCTTCAGAAAGAGGTCTATGTTTATGATGGTTAGTTGGGGTGAGTGTCAAGGGGATGACAGCCTGAGAAAGTTTGGGAACTATTGATCTATAATAACAAGACACTAACTCTAAGTAACTCTGTCCTTTAAACTTTAAATAAGATTCACAGAAGGAAGTGGCTCACTGCTTTAACCTTTTTGCAATCACATTCATATTTCTGCTGTAATACACTGTATCTGTTTCAATTAACTTTGAAAATAACGTAGAATTTATGAAAACAACTTTGTCATTATTATACACTAGAAGGAGCCATGAATATTTCACAGAATTAATGGTAAACCTGTTGGGTTATTTCTGTAAACTTTATCCAAAAAAACCTGAAAAAGTAGCTTGTGTTGTGTCTGTACGGAAAGATAGTTGCTCATCTGCTATTCATTGAAAAGTGAAAGAAACTGGAATATGATGATTACTTAATGCACCTTATATAAACACTTTATATACTTTACGTACAATTTTATAGACTTAATACACAGTACTCATAGAATAGATATCCACTCTTATTTTACCATTTTTCTCATAAAAAAAAAAAAATCCTGTATATACAATGCAACCGTTAGTTAAACTGCATATATCTGCCACATAAATAAGTGTGAATATTTCACGGAATTGCACTTATACACATGTGTTAAGTGATAGGTGATAAAAAAAAAACTTAGTTCAATTTTTTAAAAAATACACTTTTCACTATCCAGTCACCACCACCACTACCACCTCCATCTCTACCGCCACCACTACCATCATCATCATCATCATCATCATCATCATCTCTCTCACTTTTTTTCTCTCCCCCATCTCTCTGTGCCTCTTTTTAACCTCACCATCAGAACATCACCCCTCTGCTAAAATTATATTTTTAATTCTCCTCCTCTATCTTCAACTAACTTTTTTTAACCACGTAATAAATATTATGCTCCCCCTACCTCACATTGTGAACACTTCTCTCTCCCTCTCTTTCTTCCTCTTTCTGTCTCACTCTTCGCCTTTTTTTACTCTCTCCTCGCTTTCCCTTCAACTAATCATGTGAAAGCATTACAATTACATTCCCTCTACCTTACATCATGGCTGCTTCTCTTTCCCTCTTTTTCTCCCTCCCTCTATTTCTCTCTCCTCCTTTTCTTTCTCTCTCTTTTTCTCTAATCATGTGAAAGTGTTACCGACGGGCTAAGTAACACAATGACAAGCAGAATTATTATAAGACAAACATGAACTAACAAACATGAACTCCGCTAAGGCGGAGGTAATAAATATAAGCATTACATTTGACAGAGTGATCTGAACGGCAAAGTGTTAAGCAGCGAGCAGTGAAGCAAAACTGATATGTCCATTATGTAGAGTTTAGATTAGTTTATAGAAGTGGACAACTGGACCAAACAGCAGCAGACTTTACTTTCAACCCTATCATTATCATTTCAGAATTCACTGGAAAAAGAATGAATTTACATTGTTTGTTGATTAGAAGAAAGGAAGGAATGTCTCACAATAGTTTCATTCCTAATTTCTGTAGTGTTGGGTGCAAGTATAGTTGTGTAGTTTTCCAAGTTCATTTCACGACAGCATGATTTAGGTTCAATCCCACACCACCATACATACCTAGGGCAAGTCTCTTCTGCTATAGACTTGGGTTGACCAATTCCTGTGGGCACCAAATAGAAGTGGTATGGAAACTGGTTATGTGTGTGTGTGTGTGTGTGTGTGTGTGTGTGTGTGTGTATGTATGTATTTATGTGTGTGTATATGTTTGTGTATCTGTGTTTGTCCCCCCACCATCGCTTAACAATTGATGTTGGTGTGTTTATGTCCCCGTAACTTAGCGGTGTGACAAAAGGGTTTGACAAAATAAGTACTAGGCTTACAAAAAATAAGCCCTGGGGTTGACTTGTTCGACTAAAGGTGGTGCTCCAGCATGGCTGCAGTCAAATAATTGAAACAAATAAAAGAATAATAGAATAAAAGAACATATGAAATGCCAGTAGGAATTCTGACCTGCATACTACCGACTCCTCCAGCACCTTTACTTAAGTATTGGCTTCAAATATTGGCACAAGGCCAGCAATTTCAGGGGATGGGGCAAGTTTATTACATTGACACCGGTACCCAACTGGTACTTATTTTATATTATTTACATTGGATGGATATGTGTCTGCATCTTGTTCATTGTTACCACAGCGTTTCAGCTGATTTACTCTCCAGCCTTCATCAGGTGTCCTGGTAGAGTTTTGAACCCAGCCCTGGGTTCTCATTCTTAAGGTATTTTTTACTGATATTATTATTATTATTATTATTATTATTATTATTATTATTATTATTATTATTACTTATTCAAAACACTGCCTGGAATTCAACTCGCAATCTTGGGGTTAACAGCCTGCACTCTTAATCATTACGCTATATGCCCATGGGTTAAGAGCAGGTAATGGTTAAGAGCGGGTAATGGTTAAGAGCGTGTGCTACTAACCCCAAGATTGCGTGTTCAATTCCAGGCAGTGCCTTCAGTAAAAAAAAAAAAAAAATAATAATAATAATAATAATAATAATAATAATAGTAATAATAATAATAATAATAATATTAGCAAAAAAATTACCTTAGGAACGAGAACCCAGGGCTGGGTTCAAAATTCTACTAGAACACCTGATGAAGGCTGGAGAGTAAATCAGCTGAAACATTGTGGTAACAACAAACACATATCCGTCAAATGTGAATAATGTACAGAATTCCTCATCTCTAAAATATAGAACAATGGTACTTATTTCATCAACCCCAAAGAATGAAAGGCTAAGAAGACCTCGGCAGAATTTGAACTCAGAACACGAAGATGGACGAAATGCTGATGATTCTACTAGATCACTGCTTTATCTTTTGTTAAATATCAAGATAAGGAAATGAATGAGTATCACGCAATTTCATTTTCTCTTTCTCAACAGATCCAAGAATTTCTATAAAAGTAAGGAAAAAAAAAAATCAATATTAATATGAAGGTAACAAAGTCTTTGAGGCTGCTTGTAGCAGTTAAAAACAGACGCAATCATTTATAATGACCGACCGCCTGTTTTTAGATGTGGCGCTAGGATCGACGGAAATAAATGGTTTGCAATTTCCTTTCCTGTTTTACTCAGATTCCTTCCACTGACACCTGGAACTGAGATGGAGATGAGGTGTACCATTGATATAGGTTTACCAAACCCTGTAATTCTGTACTGACATATACACTTATCATCATCATCACCACCACCACCACCACCACCATCATCATCATCATCATCATCATCAGCACCACCACCACCACCACCACCACCATCATCACCACCACCACCACCATCACCATCATCATCATCATCACCACCACCACCACCACCATCATCATCATCACCACCACCACCACCACCATCATCACCACCACCACCATCATCATGAACATCATCATCCTCATCATCATCTTCATCCTCCTCCTCCTCCTCCTCCTCCTCCTCCTCATCATTATCATCACCACCACCACCACCACCACCACCACCATCATCACCACCATCATCATCAGCATCATCATGATTATCACTAACTGCAGCAGCAGCTGCAGTAGCAGTAGAGTCTCATCACTGACGTTGACATCACCATGGTTGTTGTCACCATTGTCACAGTCATCATCATCATCATCACCACCATCACCATCGTCATCGTCATCATCATCATTGTTGTCACCATCATCGCCATTGCCATCATTCTAGTTCTTACCGTCCTCATCACAACCACCACTACACCCTACACCACCACCACCACCACCATCACCACACTCTAACCCCCACCAGCCCATACACCTCCCCACCACTCCTACTGCCACAATTACCACCATTATTACCAATTACTCTGCCACTACAATTTCCATCATTGTCATTATTGCTCCAGCCACCATTGTAATTATCATCCTCTCCTCCTACTCCTACTCCTACTCCTACTTTCTCCTCCCCTTCTTCTTCTTCTTCTTCTTCTTCTTCTTCCTTTCCTCCTCTTCTTTCTCTTCCTCTTCTTTCTCTTCCTCTTCCTTCTCTTCTTTCTCTTCCTCTTCCTTCTCTTCTTTCTCTTCCTCTTCTTTCTCTTCCTCTTCTTTCTCTTCCTCTTCTTTCTCTTCTTTCTCTTCCTCTTCTTTCTCTTCCTCTTCTTTCTCTTCCTCTTCTTTCTCTTCCTCTTCTTTCTCTTCCTCTTCTTTCTCTTCCTCTTCTTTCTCTTCCCCTTCTTTCTCTTCCCCTTCTTTCTCTTCCTCTTCTTTCTCTTCCTCTTCTTTCTCTTCCCCTTCTTTCTCTTCCTATTCTTTCTCTTCCTCTTCTTTCTCTTCCTCTTCTTTCTCTTCCCCTTCTTTCTCTTCCTCTTCTTTCTCTTCCTCTTCTTTCTCTTCCTCTTCTTTCTCTTCCTCTTCTTTCTCTTCCTCTTCTTTCTCTTCCTCTTCTTTCTCTTCCTCTTCTTTCTCTTTCTCTTCTTTCTTTTCCTCTTCCACTTCTTTCTCGCCCTCTTCTTTCTCTCCCTCTTCCTCTTCTTCCTTTCCTCTTGTCCCTCCTACTCCTCTTCATCAGTAGCATCATGTGCTCATCATCATCATCACCTCTATCACCATCAGCAGTAGCAGCAGTGGCAGCAACACCATCACCATCACGGCTGCCTTTGTCATCATTGTCGTCATCATCATCATCATCACCACCACCATTACTGCCAACACCACCAACGTCATCACAACCACCACCACCACTATCATATTGCAACCATCATTATCATCATCATCATCATCACCATCACCATCACCACCAACATCATCATCATCACCATCACCATCATCATCATCATCATCATCATCATCACCTTCTTCATCATCATCATCATCATCATCATCATCATTATCATCATCACCACCATCATCATCACCACCACCACTACCTCCACCATTACCACCAACACCATGCTCGCCATCATTATCGACCTCCCAACCACCAACACCACTACTGCTGCCACCGCCACCGCCACCACTACCACCAGTACCACCACCTCTACGTCACCATTACCATCATCATAATCACCACCATCATCATCATCATCCCCCTCGCTATCCTCTCAAGCACAAAACCTCCACACCCACACCCACACCACCGTCACCATCACCATCATATGTTCAACGTCTTCTTTTATTTCGCTTCCACTCCTGCAAATTAGTATGGATGAAGAACAATAATAAAAATAGACACAGACAAAACTACCAAAAGTACAAAAATACCAAAAAACAAAAATAAATAAAAAGAAACTGCTGCTCTGATGTCAGTAAATTGTGAAATAGTCTAAAATTTCACTTGCAGGATTCAGTTTGAGTGAAAAATTCTGCAGACAAAATTACATGCTGTTCCGTTCTTTTTTTGTCTTCTTTGGACATCTTATTCTGCAAGTATGTGAAAGTTCTAAAGAAGTTTGTTTATTAAGAGTGCTTGGATTCCTAATCAAGTATTGGTAAGTTTGGCATTATTGATGCAAGAATGGTAGAGTAGACGTAAATCTCACAGTCATTGGAACAAAGTCTGTGACATAAATTCAGTTTCCCTTGTTGCTGTGCTTCACTTTAGTTCTCTCATTCTTCATTATCTATGTGATATTTTCAAAGGTATGGCTGTGTGTTTAAAAAATCTCACTTTGCAACTACACCGTTTCAGGTTCAGTCTCACTGTGTGGCGTCATAGGTGAATATTTTTTATCATAACATCGCCACATACATATATATGTATGTGTGTCATTGTTCAGTTTTATTTCGAGTTTACTTGCCAATAGAGAAAGAGTTGGTTTCTAACCAAGATCCAAGGCTCCTTCATTGGAATTTCAACATCAACAACAGGGTATTTTTGTATATATATAGGTCTCTTCTGTTTTTAATTATTATAAATCTTCCACTGAGGAAGGAGCCAGTTTCCAACAAAGATACAAGGCTCCATATTTGGGATGTAGTTAACACAGACAATTCACATTTGGAACTTGAGAAAAGTCTTGCATATTTTTACTGTTCCACTCACAGACTGTACTTGTAATGTACGAATTAGCCAGTCAATTTCTCTTTCTGAAAATCATGTATTTTTGTTTGTATGTACATATGTATGTGTGTGTGTGTGTGTGTGTGTGTGTGTGTGTGTGTGTGTGTGTGTGTGTGTGTGTGTGATTATTCAGCTTTATTTCAAGATTTCTGACCAATAGAGAAAGAGCCAGGTTTCTAACTTAGATCTAAGTCTCCTTCATTGGAATTTCAACAATATCAACAGGATATTTTTGTATGTGTGTACATGTGCAGGGTATTTTTGTATGTATGTATGTATGTATGTATGTATGCATATGTGTATGTATATGTGCAGATTTGTCTGTTTTGTTTTATGCATGCATTCTCATGCATATACTTGCATATCTAAACATTCTCATATATATTTAAATGATAAACTTCTGGAAAGTTTTACAGATTTTCACAGTTCCTGTGATGGATTGGATCTGTAATCTTCGAATTAGCTTTCTTCTTTCTGGTTTTGAGAAGCTTAATTTCTCAAGAAATGTATGTATGTGTGTATGTACATATGTACGTTTGTATGTATGTATGTATGCATGTATGTATGCATGTATGTATGTATGTATGCATGCATGTATGTATATGTGTATGTATGTATGTATGTATGTACATATGTATGCATGTATTTATGTATGTATGTTTGTGTATATGTATATATAAAAATTGATGAAATAAGAGAAGTGAAGTGAAAAAAACAGATGTTTATTCTATTAGCTGGTAGATGTTTTGTAATTCTTTCATACATATATATATATATATATATATATATATATATATATATATATATATATATATATATATACAAGCAACACTGAAATCTACTGGAATTGAGCCTAAATCATTTGAAACACAAGCCCAAGACTGTACCAAGTGACAGTGTTCCATCACCACCGGAACCAAAAACTTCGAAACCACCAGAAGAGAAAAAGAAGAAATCAACCAACAGGAGAGAAAGGCTTGACAAAATCAACTGCATCCTCCACCAACAATGCTATGCAGTCAATGCCATCAACTCTTCTATGCAAGAATTGGTCTACAGACTCATCAATGCCATCACCATAAAGGAAGCATTCAGAAAAGAAGAAACTAAATTCTTGAATAAAAGATGATGTTGGCTTCCGTGTTAGTGGCCTGTAAATAGCACCATTTGAGCATAATCATTACCAGCGTCGCCTTCTAGCACTTGTGCTGGTGGCATGTTAGAAAATCATTCGAGCGAGGTCATTGCCAGTGTTGCTGGACTGGCTCCCGTGCAGGTGGCACGTAAAAAACATTTTTTTGAGTGTGGCCGTTGCCATTACCGTGTGACTGGCCCTCATGCCGGTGGCACGTAAAAAGCACCCACTACACTCTTGGAGTGGTTGGCATTAGGAAGGGTATCCAGCTGTAGAAACTCTGCCAGATCAGATTGGAGCCTGGTGTAGCCTTCTGGCTTGCCAGTTCTCAGTCGAATCGTCCAACCCATGCTAGCATGGAAAGTGGACATTAAACGATGATGATGATGATGATGATGATGATGATATAACGTGTCTATATATACATATACATATATATATGCATACATGCATATATATATATGTATATATATATGTATATATATATATATATATATATATATATATATATATATATATATATATATATATATATATATGATGTGCATATTTATCATCATCATCATCATCATTATTTAACATCCATTATCCATGCTAGCATGGGTTGGACAGTTTGACCAGGGCTGGCAAGCGGGAAAGCTGCACCAAACTCCTGTCTGATTTGGCATGGTTTTCTATGATTGGATTCCCTTCCTAACGCCAACCACTCTGAGAGTGTAGTGGGTGCTTTTATGTGCCACTGGCACAGATACCATTTGCATGACACCAGTATCTGTCATGTCTGCAATTTTACTCAGCCTGATGAGTCTTCTTCTCAGGCATGATATAATGCCAAAGGTCTCAGCCATTGCCTCCAAGAGGCCCAACATTCAAAAGGAGCTCAGCTACTTTGCCTCTATGAGGCCCAATGCATGTGTGTATGTATGTGTGTGTGTGTATGTCTGTGTGTGTATATATGTATATGTATATACACACACACATATGAATGCACACACATACACATGTCATCATCATCATTCTTTAACACTTTTGTATTCAAACTGGCCATATCCATCCCAAATATTCTGCTTGTTTTATGTTCAAACTGACCAGATCAGACCTCTCTCATTTACCCTAAAATGTAATTCTAAACATGAACAATCACATCATTGAAATCTCAAAGCTACAAAATAATCTATGATAAATTCAAAACAATATGAATAAACAAGCATTATATTTGTCAGAGTAATCTGGATACTAAAAGGTTAAACATCCATGTTTCTATGAGACAGATCTTCTAATCTGATGCCCTTCCTGTTGCCAACCCTCACATATTTTCTAGTGATGTAAAATTTGACCCATGACCAGACATGTTTTCCATGGTAGACTGGAAATGAACAACATTGCTTGAACGACAGTAATGCTTTCTCACAACAACCACATGATGTCATCATAAGCGTACACACAAAAACACATGCACATGAACATATATACAAGCATACACACAGACACAGACACACAGACACACACACACATACACACACACACACACATATTAGATAGATAGATAGATAGATAGATAGATAGATAGATAGATAGATAGATAGATAGATAGATAGATGGATGGATGGATGGATGGATGGATGGATGAATGGATAGACTGATAGCTAGACATACAGACATACAGACAGATAGATAGACAGATAGATAGACAGATAGATAGACAGAGAGATAGATAGACAGAGAGATAGATAGACAGATAGACAGAGACAAATATATACATATATATATAGAAAGATTGATAGATAGATAGAGAGAGAGAGAGAGAGAGAGAGAGAGGGAGAGAAAGAGAAAGAGAGAGAGAGAGAGAGAAAGAGAGAGAGAGAGAGAGAAAGAGAGAGAGAGAGAGAGATACAGACAGACAGGCAGAGGGGCGGACAGACAAACAGGAAGAGGGGCGGACAGACAGACAGACAGACAGACTGACAGACAGATAGATCACTTTTGTCATCCTCAAATGTATGGATGAATAGAGACATAAGTAAATGTGAAATAATTGACTGTGCAGACAGGTAGATAGGTATGCTGATGGATGGGAAGATGCTGAGATAGACAGGCAGACAGATACAGTCAAGATTCCAACAATGGAGTAATAAGTTAAAAAGCAAATCTTTCAGCAGTCACTGTCAAATCTTCTGCCAAGTACGTACTTCAGTCTTAAATAAAGTACACACTGGTTAATATATTTATTTCTTAATTGCCCACAGGGGGCTAAACGTAGAGGGGACAAACATGGACAGACAAAGGGTTTAAGTCAATTACATCGACTCAAGGGCATAACTGGTACTTATTTAATCGACCCCGAAAGGATGAAAGGCAAAATCGACCTCGGCGGAGTTTGAACTCAGAACATAACGGCAGATTAAATAAGCGCGTATGAAATACTGCTAAGCATTTCGCCCACCGTGCTAATGATTCTTTTCTACTCTAGGCACAAGACCTGAAATTTTGTGGGAGGGGGCCAGTCGATTAGATCGAACTAAGTACACAACTGGTACTTAATTCATCGACCCCAAAAGGATGAAAGGCAAAGTTGACCTCAGCAGAATTTGAACTCAGAACGTAAACACATAAGGCGGCGAGCTGGTAGAATCGTTAGCACGCCGGGCGAAATGCTTAGCGGTATTTCGTCTGCCGTTATGTTCTGAGTTCAAATTCCACCGAGGTCGACTTTGCCTTTCATCCTTTCGGGGTCAATAAATTAAGTACCTGTTACGCACTGGGGTCAATGTAATCGACTTATTCCGTTCGTCTGTCCTTGTTTGTTCCCTCTATGTTTAGCCCCTTGTGGGCAATAAAGAAATAAGAACATAAACACCACCACTTAACAACTGGTGTTAGTTTGTTTATGATCCCATAACCTTGTGGTTCAGCAAAAGAGATTGACAGAATAAGAACCAGGCTTGAAAATAAGTACCGGTATCAGTTTGTTCCACCAAACTTCTTCAAGCAGTGCCCCAGCAGGACCACAGGCTAATGAGTGGAAGAAATAAATGATAGAAAATAAAAGATATAAATACCATTCTGTTTTAATATAGGAGATGGTTGAGTCTGAACTGACAATGTGGAAAACACAACACACACGCCCCCCCCCCACACACACTCACACACACACCACACACACACCACACACACACATATATACATACTCAGATACACACATATATCATTTACTCATTTTCAATAATTAGACTGTGGCCATACTGGGGCAAAGTTGCTCACCAACACTGATTGTGAAGCAGTGGTGCGGGACAAACACAGACACACACACACACACACACACACACATACCCACACACGCACACACACACACACACACAAACACACACAAAAGCACACACACAAACACATGCATACAAATATATATACATATATATATATATATATGATGAGCTTCTTTCAGTTTCTGTCTACCAAATCCACTCACAAGGTTTTATTAAAAAACACTTGCTGAATGTTTCATGCTGTGAGACTAGGACCATGTGGTTGGGAAGCAAGCTTCTTACCACACATCTTCCCTGTGCCTCTCCACACCTGCACCTCCCCACACCTGTTCCTCCCAAAACCTGCGCCTCCTGACAGGTTTGTATCATTTTATGCCTACCAAATCTCCACACAAGGCTTTGGTCAGCCCTGGATTATAATAGAAGACAGTACCCCAAGGTGCCACAGAATAGGATTGAACTCAAAACCATGTGACCAGGAAGCAACCATCTTACCACAAAGCTATATATGTACCTAATTAGATTAAAATTGAATGATTTAATTACAAATAATGAGAATAACATATTTTAATCGACCTGTCAGCCAGTCTTTCTTACAGGTCTACTTCACTATGAGTAAGGAAGCAGGTGTTTTCAAAGGTTCAAGGCTATTTTTGGTTAGCTTTATAATGCTCCCAGTATTAAATATATTAACTATTGTTTCCTTATGACGTTGGCATCTTGGGGTTATTTGTGCAACAAGCAAATTCTATTTTTCAACATCATCCAATTTGCAAATTTGTATATTTACTTAGAAGATGTGGCTGTGTGGTAAGAGGTTTGCTTTGCCACCGCATGGTTCCAGGTTCAGTCCCCACTGCGTGGCACTTTAGGCAAGTGTCTTCTACTATAGCCCAGGGACAAACATAACTTTGCGAGTGGATTTAGTAGACAGAAACTGAAAGAAGGCAAGCTGGTAGAAACGTTAGCACGCCGGGCGAAATGCTTAGCGGTATTTTGTCCGCCGCTACGTTCTGAGTTCAAATTCTGCCGAGGTCGACTTTGCCTTTCATCCTTTCGGGATCGATTAAATAAGTACCAGTTATGCACTGGGGTCGATATAATTGACTTAATCCGTTTGTCTCTTCTTGTTTGTCCCCTCTGTGTGTAGCCCCGCGTGGGCAGTAAAGAAATAAGAAACTGAGAGAAACCTGTATATGCATGTATGCATGCATATGTGTATATATGTATGTATGTATGTATGTATGTATGTATGTATGTATACATATACGTATATATGTCATTGTTCAGTCTTATTTTGAGATTTCTTGCCAATAGAGAAAGAACTGGTTTCTAACCTAGATCCAAAGCTCCTTCATTGGAATTTCAACATCAACAACCGGGTATTTTTGTATGTTATGTTATGCATAGTAGCAGATGCAGGGGTGTTGCCCTAGTTGCCCAGGCAACACATTTTCCAGCCGAGCCAACACCATATATAATAACATTGTTATTTTATTCCCAGCAGTTTCACAGCGTTACTGTCTCATATGCATAAGGTCTACTACAACAAGTTAGAATATATAAATATGTGTCCATTTGTTACGAATTGCTATTCCCACCTTATATAGTATTTTGGCAACATCCCAAAAAACTCTTGATCTCCCCGCCGATGTATGTATGTATGTATGTATGTATGTGACCATTCAGTTTTATTTCAAGATTTCTTGCCAATAGAGAAAGAACCAGTTTCTAACCTAGATCCAAGGCTTCTTCATTGGAATTTCTACATCAACAACAAAGTACTTGTGTTTGTATGTATGCATGTATGTATGTATGTATGTATGTATGTATGTATATATGTATTATGTATATGTGCAGATTTTTATTTTTTTGCTCTATGTATGTATTCTCATGCATATAGTTGCATATCTAGACATGCTCATATATATTTAAAGGATAAACATCTGGGAAGTTTAACAGATTTTTACAGTCCCAGTGATGGATTAGATCTGTAGTCTTAGCATTCTCCTTTCTGGTTTTGAGAAGCCTAATTTCTCAAAACTGGTATTTAGGCAGTGTGTTACGTATTTCAGGGCCCCAATAATTACTGGTATAAACCTAAACTTGTAATCTGGATTGAGTAACTGCAGATTTCTCAACAGTTCAGTATAAGTATTCTCTTTTTCACTGATCTTCAGCTTTAAGTTAACATCCGCTGGACAGCTAATTTCCACAACTGTGCACCGTTTCTCTTCTCTATCCCAAATCATTATATCAGGTCTGTTGTGCTTACATTTTATTGAGGTCTTCACTGAGACATTCCACCAATACTCCTTTTTATTATGATTGGTTATGGCTTCTACCATACTGTAGGCTCTCATTTCTTTGTCCTCAGGGTTGTTCTTCAGGCGGATTTCATTATAGAGTGTCCTAGCTACAGCATTATGTCTCATTGGTAGGTAATATCATGATGACATTTTCAGACAACTGCTTATGATGTGAGTGATATCTTTGGTGTTGTATGTATGTATGTATGTATGTATGTGTGTGTGTGTGTGTGTGTGTGTGTGTGTGTGTATGTGTGTGTGTGTGTTATGAAGGTGCATGTCTTACTGGTTAGGGTATTTGGCTCGCAATCGTAAGGTCCTGAGTTCAATTCCTGGTGATGCATTATATCCTTAAGCAAGACACTTTGTTTCACATTGCTCCAGTCCACTCAGCTGGTAAAAATGAGTTGTACCTGTAATTTAAAGGGGCCAACCTTGTCACATTCTGTGTCATGATGAATCTCCCTGAGAACTAAGTTAAGAGTACATGTGTCTGTGGAGTGCTCAGCCACTTGCTCAGTCATATGTATATGGAAGACCCTACATATAAAAAAGTATAGAAGAACCTACATATAAAAAAACTATGTCCATTTAAGTCCATTTACATGGGAGCTCTGGGCAAAATGTTTAGTGCATGACCATCCTTGGAACATAAGTAATGTGTGTGTAAAGTCTGGTGAAAATTGGTTGAGAATTGTGAAAATGTATGTGTTCAATATTCCTAGTCACTTTAATCATTGTCACTGGTGGACAGTGGAAATAAATATACGAAACCCTTTCACTTTTATAAAAAAGATAAAAAATGTATGGAAGACCCTACAGTTTATAAAACAGCTGATTAATGCAAATGAATAGGAATCATCTATTGTTGGTTCCCCATCGCACTAGTGGCCCCAACATCGATTTTTTAAAAATCCATGTAGCCTATGTTTAGGTCTGGGATATGAAGCAGCTGCGTATAAAATTTTAAAGAAATCGGATGAAAGATGTAGAAGTTATTGAGGTACATTAAATTTTTGTACACACACACACGCACAGAGAAAACTTCAATTTTATAGATATTAGATATATATATCCACGATGGGTTTCTCTCAGTTTCCATCTACCAAATCCACTCACAAAGCTTTGGTCAGCCTGAGGCTACAGTAGAAGGTACTTGCCCCGAGGTGCCACGCAATCAGACTGAACCTGAAATTATGTGATTAGCAAGCAAACTTCTTACCACACAGCCATTCCTGCACCCATGTATGTTTCTGCGTATGTATGTACACTTCATTGTATGCATCTATATATTTCTTTCAGTGT
>NC_142930.1:114179019-114194019 GCF_046866305.1 Octopus bimaculoides | reverse complement strand
GCAGGTTTGTCTGAAACAAAGTGACACAAATACACACACACACACACACACACACACACACACACACACACACACACACACACACACACACACACACACACACAGCCATATATATATATATATATATATATATATATATATATATATATTTCATTTATGAATTAACAAAGCTATCAATGGTTTCATGCGGTTAGGATATCCACAATTATTTAAGGAGTCCACTTAGAAATGCTGATAATCGCCTCCTCTATTTAGGTGCTACCATTGTTTACTTTGTTAATCCACAAATAAAGAATTTTTATCCATCAAATGCAATGTTAAGCATTCATTCCCTCTGTTGGGGCATGGGTGGTCAGCCCTGAGCAACAAACCCAAAAGTTTCAGCAGGGGTCTGCTGTAGGCAATATATGTTTTTTTTATGTGGTCCAGAGACAGCAAACAGAAGGGCAGCACACACTCTAGCTATGCTAGTGATCATGTACATACATGAGCTGATGTATGGTCAGCTTTGACCATTGGAAGCCTAGTTATTAACTCATTCATCTATCCATCTGTCCATTTTCTTTGCCCACTACTCCTTAGAAGGTTATGGGGTTAAAATCTTCAGGTACCCCAACAATAGTGCCCTATCAGAAGCAACCATCATTACCCTTTTCAGATGTGAGCAGCTGAGTCTATGGATATTACCCAGCCATTTTGTGCTTGGTCTACCCCTAGGTAACTTGCCTGTTGGCTTGGCTTGAGCTTACAAAAATTGGCTTATTATTGGTTACCAAATTTTTGCACAAGGTCAGCAGTTTTGAAGGAGTGGGTAAGTGGATTACATCAACCCCACTGCTCAAATGATACTTATTTTATTGACCCCGCAAAAGGATAACAAGCAAAGGTGACCACAGCAAATTTGAACTCAGAATGTAAAAACAGACAAAATGCCACTAAGAATTTTGTCTACAATGCTAACAATTCAGCCAGCTCACCACCTTAGCTTCGTTAAATATTGTCTTCAAATTTTGGCACAAGGCCAGCAATTTCAGAATAGCGGGTAAGTCAATTACATCAACCCCAGTACTCAATTGGTACTTGTTTTATCGGCCCCGAAAGAATGACAGGCAAAATCAACCTCAGTGGAATTTGAAGCTTGGTTTAATATTGGTTTCAAATTTTGACACAAGGCCAGAAGTTTTTGTAAATTGATTACATCAACTTCAGTGCTCAGATGGTTCTTATTTTATAGACCCTGAAATGATGAAAAGCAAAGTCAACTTCGGTGAAATTTGAACTCCGAACATAAAGACAGACAAAATATTGCTAAGGATTTTCTCCGACATGTTGAAGATTCTGCCATCTCACTGCCTTTAGCTTGCTTGATATTAAAATTAATTTTAAGACGGCAAGCTAACAGAAACGTTATCACGCTGGGTAAAATGCTTAGCAGTATTTCGTCTGTTGCTATGTTCTGAGTTCAAAATCCACCAAGGTCAACTTCGCCTTTCATCCTTTTGGGGTCGATAAATTAAATACCAGTTGCCTACTGGGATCAACCTAATCGACTGCCCCCTCCCCTAAAATTTTGAGCCTTGTGCTTAGAGTAGAAAAGAATATTAACATTAATTTTAATTTACTTCCTTGACATTATTATTAAAATCCAGTGTGTTGACAGCAATGAGATAAACAGAAGAATTGTATTAAGAGAAAATCTATTTCTTCAAATCTCATTTAGAAAAAATAAGTCTATCAATGGAAAGAATGAACAAATTGAAATTGCAAAACGCTTTGAAGTTTCCAATAGTAACAAGGCATGGATTTAAATGCCAGACTCTTTAAAAAACATGGGAGAAACAAAAGAAAAAGATAGAGAAGAAGGAAGAGAGAGAAAGCGAGAGAGAGAGAGAGAGAGAGAGAGAGAGAGAGAGAAAGAGAGGGAGAGAGAGCTTTCAAAGTTTGGTGTTGTGAAAGAATGGTACAAATTAGCAGGACAGTATAAAATGATAAATGTGATTAAGATGATGATGATGATGGTGATGATGATGATGATGATGATGATGATGATGATGATGATGATGATGATGATGAGAATGTTGATGATGATGATGATGATGATGATGATGATGATGATGATGGTGGTGGTGATGATGATGATGATGATGATGATGAGAATGATGATGATGATGAGGATGATGATGATGATGATGATGGTGATGATGATGATGATGATGATGAGAATGATGATGATGAGGATGATGATGATGATGATGATAGTGATGATGATGATGATGATGATGATTACCACCACCACCACCACTCTCCTTTTCTTCCTCCTCCTCATCGTCTTCATTATTCCCACTCGCACCCCCACCACCGTCATCACCACTACTGGCTGAAAATAATGATGTTTCTGCCAATCAGCAAACTATAAACACACACAAAAAAAAAAACAATGTGGCCGCCCACTTTTGCATCTTCTAGAAGAGCAGCCAAACGAAATCTCCCTTGCTGTGACAAACTCACACATTCAAAGGGTCAAAAAAAGGGAAGAAGATGCTGTACACAATTAGTCTTGGATATATAAAAACCTTGGGATAGTCTATATAATATATATAGAGAGAGAAAGTGAGAGAGAATTGGTGCCTAAACATCAAAGAAAAATGCACAGTAATTAAGAATCTAGTTAATAACAGGTCATTAAATGCTGACAAGTAATGGCATGGCAACCAGTCCAGGTGGGACTGACTTGTATTTATTTATGCAATTAGCTAGAATGATCTTTAAAAGAAATATATATTTAGTAGAAAAGCAGAAAAGCCTAAACTTCACATATAGTTCATGCTTTAGTTATGCTCAACAGCTGTTTCATTAAGATAAACACCACCAAATGTATACTTAAATAATTATGATGCATTTTTAGTTTATGTAAATTAACTTAAATCTATTCTGTTGTGTCTGGGGAGAGTCATTTTCTTATTGTGCCATAAAATTTAACACACTCACCGGTAAAATTTCCACTTATTTTTCTTTTTAATTTCCTAAAATTTTACTGGTGAGTGTATTAAATTTTAAGGCACAATAAGAAAATGACTCTCCCCAGACACAACAGAATATGCTTCAACACACGAAATTACATAAAAGATCTTGCAAACCAAATCCAAAAACGGAACTTAAATCTAATTAAATAAAAAAAAAGCGTTCACTATCGTCATCAGGAATGTTGTGGAATGTCAGGTGGAAAACCATTTCTATTTTGAAACAAAGAGAAGTCCAAAGACAGCAACAAGAAGAACATAGCATAGACAGTATCAATTGTGTGATTAACATAACCCAACAATCCTGGTGATTTAAGTAAAAGCTGTTTTTATATTAATTTAATTTAATTTAAATTTAAATAATTATGAATCACTATTATGTAATTACAAATTTTGTGGTGCCTTTCTAACTGAAACAGCTGTTGAGCACGATTAAATTATGAACCATATATGAAATTTATACATTTCTATTTTCACTATTTTCATGCTAAATAGTCTATACATAAAGACTTGGATAGTATGTATATATACACATATATGTATATATATACTACATATAGTCCAACCCATGCCAGCATGGACAATAGACATTAAATGATGATGATGATGATGATATATATATTTGTGAATAAAGGCTACCATTGGTTTCATGTTAAGGAAAGTAAGAAAATATCCTAATGTCTTAACAATGTTTCCTACTTTTCCTACTTTTCTTAACATGGATGCAATGGTACCCTTAATTCACAAATACAGAAATGCAATGCAGTGTTGAGCTTTCATTTTCATCATTCAGCATTTATGTATATATATACTAAATGAAAAAAAAAACAAAGAACAAACACAAAAGAAACAACAATGCGAAGACTTGGTACTTGTAAAGTATTAGCAGACACTCAGGGAAGGAAAGAAAGGTGGTTTTACATTTCATTTTTTTTTGTGTTTGTTCTTCGTTTTTTTTTGGATTTACTATTTACCACATGCTCACACAGACCCCTGGCCTTCCGACTGACTTTGGAGTACGCAATTCACGGAATTCTTTCTGCCATCAGATTACATTACCTTGTTCATTCGGAGTAAAAGGATTGACATGGCTGTGTAATAAGAAGTTTACTTCTCAATCACATGGATCTGGGTTCAGTCCTATGGCATAGCACCTGGGGCAAATACCTTGTACTATAGCCCTAGGCTTTCCAAATCCTTGTGAATGGATTTGGTAGAAGGAAACTTAAAGAAGCCTATTGTATGTGTGTGTGTGTGTGTGTTGCATGTTAATGTTTTGTGTTTGTCCCCCTCTATAACTTGACAACCCGTGTTGGTTTGTTTACATCTTCATAAATTAGAAGTTCAGCATAAAAGACTGATAGAATATGAGGTTTTAAAAGCATATTAAGTCCAAGGGTCAATTTGCTTGACTAAAACCCTTCAAGGAAGTGTTCCAGCATGGCTGCAGTCTAATGACTGAAACAAGTAAAAGATGCATAAAGGATAAAAGAGAGTCTATATAAACAGGCTGACCTCATTACTGTAGAAATTGTCAAAGTCTGCAGAAATCTAAACCTGGTCATTCTATTTATAGGTGTATTTTTCTAAATGTGGTTTGAAGAAATAACAACAGAACTTATTAATTCAATTCCTTTTATCTCCTGGTTGTCATCACTTGAATTTGCAATAATACTTCCAAGAAAGCAAAACACTGCCATCACTTTGACAGTTAGATTATCAGATATAATAGGATTATCTTGATCCCATATTCTTTAAGTGTTCCTATAGTGCAGCCTAAAAGCCTTCAAGTTGTTGGCGATTGTCTGTTCACCAGATTATATTCAGGGCAAGGCAAGTCAGCTTGATGGAAGCCATCACTATTTAAGCCACACCAACAAGTGTGGCTTAAATAGTGTTGTTGTTGTTGTTGTTATTGTTGCTGTTGTTTCTTTCCTGTGGTTGGAAATGTTCCAGCTCTGAATATCCCACTCTTTTTAGACATCAAATATTACATTCTGCAACTTCCTTCATTTAACTCTTTAGTATTCAGATTACCCTATCAAAAGTCTTGCTTATTTATTCACATTGTTTTGAATTGATTATGCATTATCTCAAAGCTTCAAGATTTTGATGATGTAATTGTTTATTTTTACAATGACATTTTATGGTAAGTGTGAAAAGCCAGATCTGGTCAGTTTGAATGTAAAACAGGTAGAATATTTCAGCCAGATATTGTCAGTTTAAATATTAAAGGATTAAAACAGTACACGTAATTTGGGAGAGATCTAGCTGTTATTTTTAACAATTTAGAGTGACCTGTAGAAGCTCTCTCATTATAGGAATTAATCTGCAAGTTATTCAAACACTTGTATATTTTACAGTGTTGCCACTGTTTATGGTGGACAATTAATTTACTCTTTTACTCTTTCACTTGTTTCAGTTATTTGATTGCGGCCATGCTGGAGCACCGCCTATACATGGTAACAATTCTGTCAGCTCACCAGCTTACTCAAAGAATTGGAATTTTTAAGAATTTTCTAGACAGGGTAGACTTCAATGATTACTTTCTTTTAGTAAAAGTAATATGCTTTCGTTTCAAATTTTAGCACGAGGCCAGCAATCTGGGGGAGGGGATTATACTTATTACATTGAACCCAGTGCTCAACTGGTACTTACTTCATCAACTGCAAAAGGATGAAAAGCAAAATCAACCCCAACAGTATTTGAACTCAAAATGTTAAGACAAATGAAATGCTGCTAAGCATTTTATCCAGCATGTATTTAATGATTCTGCCAGTCCGCCACCTTAATAACGGAATTGGTATTAAACATTACAAACGCTAATTCAAGACAGAAAATTGAAGCAGGACCAATGATGTAATTTGAACTCTGTTTCCATTGGTACCATCAACGTTTATAGTATCTAATATAATTTCACAATATAATTAATTACAAAATGAAGAAACTACATTTAAAGTATGCACTGATGCAAACAATTCTCTGTTATCTTAATACGATGGTATTTTGTTTGCCTCAAAAAAAAAAAAAAGGTATTAGATGTATTTAATAAGATTTTCAAAACATGAAAAAATATAATAATAAAACAAAAACAAAGAGACAAACAGGACTACAAAGTAATTAATTTTATAGTGTAAAGAAAGAACAACATTTAATATCAAAAGGCAACGTGTGTGTGTGTGTGTGTGTGAGAGAGAGAGAGAGAGAGAGTGTGTGTGTGTGTGTGTGTGTGTGAGAGAGAGAGAGTGTGTGTGTGTGTGTGTTCTTTTGAAGTTCATGATTTACATCATTGCTGCTCTGAGTTTTCCCTCCCCTTCTACGTATAGTCCTGTGTGTGTGTGTGTGTGTGTGTGTGTGTGTGTGTGTGCGTGTATAAACACATACATACATACACATGCACACAGATATACACATAGATATATACATATATGAGTGTGTATTTGCTTCTATGTGTGTGTGTGTGTGTGTGTCATCACTATCATCATCATCGTCGTCGTCGTTGTTGCTGTCATCATCATTATCATCATTGACATCTTTCTAATACATGTATTGCATGTATGTATGCAGCATTGCATGTATTACGTTTGTATGTATGCATGTATGTATCTATTTATGTATACATGTATACATATATGTGTGCATGTATGTATGTACGTATTTGTGTGCATGTGTGGATGTATGTGTCCAAGTATGTATGTGTCTGTGTGTGTATGTATGTATGTATGTATGTATGTATGTATGTGCATGTGTGTATGCATGTGTGTAAGTATGTATGTATGTGTGTAGGCATGTATGAATGCATGTATGCATGAATTAAGGTATGTAGACATGTATGCATACATATGCATATATTTACGCATGTAAGCATGCATGCATGTATTTATGCATGTATGTATGTATGCATGTATATATATATGTAAGCATGTATGTATATATGTATGTATGTATGTATGTAAGTATGTATGCATGTATGCATGTATGTATGTATGTATGTATGTATGTATGTTGCTTTGCTTCTAAACCTAAAGCTGCTCTAATGTCACAGTAGGTATATATACATATACACACACAAGATGCTTGATTAAGCTATTTGATCATATTTCTGCTTGTGTGTGTGTGATCATGCATGCGCGCATGTGTGTACATGTATGCATGTGTACGCGCAAGCGTGCATATATCCATGAATGTGTATTTATACACAGATACATGTTTTGTCACCAAGCGGAGGAAAGTTTCTGTCGGCCTGGCTTGACACCATTTATTTGGTGCTTGCATCATTTGGAAAATATGCTCCAGTCACCATTCTGTCTCTGTGGGTTGACAAAAGTGTGCTTAAGGACCTTTCATCAAAATTTCAATACAGAACACGAAGAATCAGAATACAAAACACAGCCACTCCTATGGGCATAGGAGTGGCTGTGTGTATGGGAGCCAGTATTACAACAGCTTGGGTTTCAATGAACCACAACTGTTTAACATCCTGCCTAGGAACCTAAGAGATCTGCAAGGTGTAGAGGTGAAAACATTCAAAAAGCACCTAGACAAAGTTCTGTTTAAAATCCCAGATGAGTTCACATCATGGCAGGAGGCACAAAGAAGAGCAGCTCCATCAACTCACTTTTCCACCAAAAGTAATATTGAAAAGAGACCAAAGCACTGAAAGACAGTGCTCCAGCATGGCCTCAGCCTCTGACTGACACTAGGGAATTATAAAAGATTGGCTCCCGTGCTGGTAGTATCTAAAAAGTACTATCTGAACGTGATCGATGCCAGGCCTGCCTCACTGGCTCCTGTTCTGGTGGCACGTAAAAAGCACCCACTACATTCTCAGAGTGGTTGGCATTAGGAAGGGCATCCAGCTGTAGAAACATTGCCAGATTAGATTGGAGCCTGGTGCTGCTGCTGGCTTACCAGTCTTCAGTCAAACCATCCAACCCATGCCAACATGGAAAGCAGACGTTAAACAACGATGATGATGATGAAGATGATATATATATATATATATATATATATATATACATACACAGGGTGTGATGGTTAAATTGTTGATATTATATATTTTTAATTTTAAACATGCACATTGTTTTTGATTTTGTCAACTACACAGTATAGCAGGGTCAGTTGGGCATCGTCTGTGAGAAAAACAGCACCATGATGTAATTCACTCTGCCAGAAATTTGGAAACAATATGCTGTACTGCTTGGCATTCGTGCCAGAAGCTCCAATATGAACATTTCAGAGCGTTTGGATGCCAAACTCAGGACAGTGCAGAGGATTCAGAAAGAACTGGATGAGTCTAATGGGGATTACAAAGGTACGGCAGCTCAGAAAATTCATTCTGATCATTCTGATGAGAAAAGAACTCCTGAATTTGTTGGTGAGATCCAGGCCATAATAGACAATGATCCCTCCATGTCAAATGAGGTCTATCACCAGTGACATTGGAGAGTCTCAGTTTCTTATCAAGCAGGGAGTGCATGAAGACATTCGGTATTCCTCATACAAGATGAGGAAGGGTCAATTTTTATCTGAAGCCATCAATGACAAGAGGAAAAACCATGCTATGAAGCTGTTGAACAAACTCAAACATCCCCTCCAACTGAACATGCTTTGTTTTTTTTTCAGATGAGAAAATTTTCTGACAGGATCAAATAGTGAACACTCAGAACAACCATTAGCTTGCCGTGTCTCTGAAAGATGTACTGAGAGTGGTAAAAATCAAGCATCCAGTCAACATCATGGTTTTTGGAGTGATCACTAGTGATGGTGATATTGTGCCTCCAGTCATCTTCTCATATGGCCTCAGACTCAATACGGAGGCTTACATCAAGTGCCTGGAGGAGGTAGTGCTGCCCTGGGTCAAGAGGGTGGCTACTGGAAGACCCCATCTCTGGCAACAGGACTCTGTACCATGCCACACAAGTAGGAAAACACAGCCATGGCTCTCAGACAATTTCTGCGACCACGTCACCCCTAAAATCTGGCCACCTAACTCCACAGACTGCAACCCCCTTGATTACTATGTGTGGGGTGCAGTTGAGTGAGAGACCAACAAAATTCCTTGAAACCCCAAAGATGAACTGAAGGCAACGATTATAGCAGCATTCACCGACTTAAACAAGGAGACTGTCCATAATAGTCACAGGAGATTTTGAAGTCGTCTGGAGGCCGTGGTTGAAGCAAAATACGATTCTATTGACTAAACTTACACTTTAGTATTTCAAGATATTTTTATGTAATTTTGGTAAATATATTTATTAAAATGAGATGTAAGTGTTATTTTCATTTTCGCGTAATTTAGACGACAGTTTATTCACTGCTCCCTGTATATACATATGCATGTATGTATGTATTTATGAACAATTATAAATATTCTATGAGTGGATGGGACAATATTGCATAAGTATTGATTTTACAACTGCTAATAAAATATATTTACATATATGTATATGGTACCATTTATGTCCACACACACACATATAAACATATATATATATATATATACTAGCAGAGGCACCCGGCGTTGCTCGGGAATGAAATTGTTGCTTATATACTTGAAGAAAAAAAGGCAAAATATGCTGTATAGAAATTTGCGGACATTCTGTAGATGGACTCTCAGATGAATGATGGCTGGGCGTCTCTCATGAATGGGGAAAATTGAAGATGTGCCAAAAAGCCTCATTGGTACTTGGAAACTTTTACGAAAATTAAAATGGGGATTAAATGAAAGAAATGATTTACGTGAATATCCTCACAAGAGTAATTGAAATAAATGGCGATTGTGGAACCCCCCACGCACACACGAACGCACGCACGCGCGCGCATACACACATGTGTCTTTGTAAATATGTTTGTATACATTTATGTATGTGTGTGTTTGTAAGAGACAGAGTGTGAGTGAGAGAGAGAGGTTTGTTGTCATGTATACATACATGCATAAATATACATACATCTTTGGATGTATGCATATGACAACACAGCCCTTGACTCATTCACACTCTGTCTCTTACAAACACGCACGCGCGCGCATACACACGTGTGTCTTTGTAAATATGTTTGTATACATTTATGTATGTGTGTGTTTGTAAGAGACAGAGTGTGAGCGAGTGAGGGTGTGTGTGTGTGCGTGTGTATGTGTGTGAGACAGAGTGAGAGAGCGGTGTGTATGTAGTATTTACTCTCTCTCTCTCTCTCTCTCTCTCTCTCATACACACTCACACACACACTCACACACAAAATAGAGAGTGAAGCATTTTTGCCGTTGTTACGTCAATACCGGAAGTTGATATTGAGGAACCTTTTTAAAGAAGTGAATCTTAAATATAAAGCAATATTATTTATTTTTAATTAAAAAAATCAAATGAAGAACCTAAGATTTATCTGAGGTCAAATTATTCTCGCATCACAAGTATGGAAGCATTTGGTGAAGTCGATTTCACGTGAAAAGCGATTACACACACATCTCTGTTTTATATATAGTATAGATATAGTTTCATGCATGCCTATATATTCTCTCACTCTCTCACACACACACCTATTGTATACACACACTATGCAGCACACATATGTACAGATAAGACATATGCACACATGCATACACACACATGTACCTTTTCGTAAGAAGAAAGCGAAGAAGAAGAGATGGATGGAAGCTAAGAGGAAAGTAGGGACTAGAGACTAAATTGACATTTTAATCATATAGACTAAAATGATTATTTTTAAGCATAAAACATACTTTAAGAGTATTAAAGCTTTAATCCATTTAATCCTAAACATACAAAGTTAATGAATGCACACTAATTTCTGTGCAGACTCCCACAGTTTGTTTTTAATTTCATTGGATACACTTTAACATCAGTGCATGCATGCATGTAAACGCACAAACACACACACACACAAACATACACAAATAAATATGTGTGTGTATATATATTTATACGTTTGTCTATATAGAAAAATGACGGTGATGATGATGGTGATATTTTTATATATGTGTAGGGGCATGTGTGTATGTATGTCTGAATGTATGCATATATATACATACATATATATATATATATACACACATATATATATATATATATATATATATATATATATATATATATATATATATGTATGTATGTATGTATGTATGTATGTATGCATGTACGTATATGCATATATACATTTATAATATGTATACGTATATACATATATACATATACATATGTATATATATACATACATATATATATATATATATATATATATATATATTTATATTTATATGTATAGGTACATATGTACATATATGTGTATGTATGTATATGTACACATTCCCTCATATATCCTCACATATATGTGCATGTGTGTGTTTGTGTCTGTGTCTGTGTGTGTTTGTGTGTGTGTGTGTGTGTGTGTGTTTGTGTGTGTGTGTGTGTTTGTGAGTGTGTGTGTGTGTGTGTATGTGTGTGTGTGTGTATGCACACCTACACACAGGGGTACATATGCACTGATACTTTGTTTTACATTTCCTCTTCATGATACTACAACCTCTGGATCAGGGAGTTATGTCTGTTTCCAAGGTGTATTAGCTTATAATGAGCTTATTGTTTACGGTGTTCTGGTGCACAACAACACATCAGAAAAGGTTAAAAGAGGGAACAGAGAGCAGGCAAATAAGTGAAGTAAAGACAGCAATGGAAGCCAAAAGTACATTGTATAGTATACAGAATAAAGGACAGAAAAGGGGACAATAATGGAAGCGTAAAGAAAAAAGGGTGCATAAGTATATCAGGGGTAGTATTGGCGGACTACATGAAGCATGGAATTTTTGAAGGATACAGGGTACAGACAACAAAAAACAGATGAGAGTAGTTGAATAATTCTTTCTACTGAAGATACAAGGCCTGAAATTTGTGGGGAAGGGATTAGTCGATTACATAGACCCCAGTGTTTTACTGGTACTTAATTTATCAACCCCCGGAAGGATGAAAATAAAGTCGACCCCAGCGGAATTTGAACTCAGAATGGGAAGATGGACAAAATACTGCCAAGAATTTCAGCTGGTGTGCTAACAGCTCTACCACCTTGCTACTTTAAAGGGTAGTTGAATAATGAGAACTTGTGGTGTACAACGGTCAGGTGCACTACAACTCATAGAACAAGCAGCCAAAAAACAGATAGAATAACACACAGGAAGGGAACAGTAAATGAGGCAGTTAAAGACCATGCAACATCAAGACCACGTGAGGCAGACATTAAGAAATTTATCGACCAGTGAGTTTAAAATCCCTCACCCTAATGAATTCAATTCAGTGTGTATCATTTTTTTTCTATGTGGGACTATTTATGATACACACTGAATTGAATTCATTAGGGTGAGGGATTTTAAACTCACTGGCCGATAAATTTCTTAATGTCTGCCTCACGTGGTCTTGATGTCGCATGGTCAAAATTTACGTGACATTGTCAAATTTATTAAAATATTTGGCTGAAGATCGAAATGAGGTAATTTCTTACCACTAATCGTGAAACGATTCGTACCAAATTAATTAAAGGCAAGTTTGTTTTTTTACTCTTCTCTTCTGTCTTTGGTTCTGTGTGTACCATGAATATCACTATCAATTAGAGAAAAATTTGTAGTTTTTAGAATCAGTAGTTCTTTGGCTGCTGTTTCTGAATTCTCAGTATGTTGGAGAAGCAGGTTTCTGCTAATCCCTATATATTTATGATTATAAATGACTTTACCAAAAAGGTTTTTTCATACTGAGCTACCCGGCATAATTGTTAATTATTAATTTTATTACTAATTGACGATTCACTGCCCTGTATATATATATATATATATATATATATACACACATATACAACAGGCTTCTTTCAGTTTCCACCTACCAAATTCACTCACAAGGCTTTGGTTGGACCGAGGCTATAGTAGAAGACACTTGCCCAAGGTGCCACGCAGTGGGACTGAACCTGGAACCATGTGGTTGGTAAGCAAGCTACTTACCACACAGCAACTGCTACGCCTATATTGCATTGTTGATGAATTTCAGGAAGCATGGCTGTTTTGAAGAATGTAGAGTTCTAATTGATGATGACATACTAAATCCAGTATAAACACACGCCTGTCATATGGTTCGTTCTAGGTATGGCATAGGTATAAAAGAAGAAGAAGTTTGTGTTCTTCTTTTATTTATATATGTTAAATAAAATGAGACAACAAAACCAAGGCTGTGTGGAATTTTCAGGACATTTATAAAGAGAAAGTTAGTCTTACAGCTGTTTCTGGTATATGAGGTATATCCTTTCATCAGAGACGATGTGTGATGGTTAAATAGAGGGAAATTTAGAGTTCAATATAAGAAGTTATTTTGGAAAAGGATGGAAATAAGGAGTATAGAGGGAAATAGGAGAATGAAAGTATGGTCCCTCCATAGTACTAACATAGCGTTACCTGCCACCTTGGGTCTTCTGGATACCAATACCTTTCATAACACCAACCACCCCACAGAGGGAGCTGAGTACTTTTACATGGTACCAGCACTTGCAGGGTCACCAAGTAACTTGTGAGACAAAGACCCTTTGAGAGGGGAGGTACATATATATATATATATATATATATATATATATATATTCTTTTATTCTTTTACTTCAATCAGTCATTTGACTCTAGCCATGCTGGAGCACTACCTTTAGTCGAGCAAATCGACCCCAGGACTTATTCTTTGTAAGCCTAGTACTTTTGCCAAACTGCTAAGTTATGCAGACATAAACACACCAACATCGGTTGTCAAGCGATGGTACGGGAACAAACACAGACACACAAGCATATACATATATATATATCTATACATATATACGACGGGCTTCTTTCAATTTTCGTCTCCCAAATTCCACTCACAGGCCTTTAGTAAGCCCAAAGTTATAGTAGAAGACACTTGCCCAAAGTGACACACAGTGGAACTGAACCTAGAACCATGTGGTTGTGGAGCAAGCTTCTTACCATCCAGCCACAGCTACATATATATATATAACTTCACAACAAAAGATAGACTAACAATTATGGAATGCAGTAAGTCATGGATATGTAATGTTAAATTCTCAAGTTGCAAGATAAAGATGGTCCTTTACAGTTGTTTTAAAGATTTAGCAACCGGTTGATGCTGCAATGCATATCATGCAGGCAATCGTATATAATGAGGCAATAATTATATGCAACAAATGAGCAAAAGTGACTCAAAAATATTTTCAAATCATTTAAAGCATAATACGTAAATATTTTCAAACCGATAATGTTGAATATTCTTGTTGGAGAGAAAAGAGTATGTGGGGAAAGAGGGAAGGGGGGTTTTCACATGTGCCTGTATGCGTGTGTGTGTGTGTGTGTGTGTGTATGTGTGTATGAGTGTATGAATGTGTACTTGTGTATGTGTATATGTATGCATATATGTATGAGCATATATATATATATATATATATAAAATACACATATTTATAAGTATATATGTATGTGTGTTTTTGTGTGTGTATATACATATGTCTGCATATATGAATATGTATGTATATATGTATGTATGTATGTATGTATGCATGTATGTATGTATGCATCTATATATCTATGTATGTATGTCTATATATGTGTGTATATATATATATATGTATATGTGTGTATATATATATATGTATATGTGTGTACATATATATACGTGTGTGTGTGTATATATATATATATATACAATGATGATGATGATGATGATGACACACACATACATTTATATGTTTATATGTATGTGTATGAGCATGTATGTGTATTTAAGTGTATTTATATATATATATGCACACACACACACACACACACACACACACACACACACACACACACATATATATATATATATATATATATATATATATATATATATATATATATATATATATATATGTATATATATATATATGTATATATATATATATATATATATATATATATATA
>NC_142930.1:114164019-114174019 GCF_046866305.1 Octopus bimaculoides | reverse complement strand
CTTGTAAAACTTTTCTTTTATTTATGTGCATTACACTGTCTACTTCATTGATTTCGAAGTATTTATAGGGTCAGTGTTTGATATAATTCTCTCATCTCTTTCTTTTTATCAGATATGATATTGCTATTCTTAATTAATTTTCCTCTCTTCAAAGTGGCTTTGGCAAAAGAGGTTGTGTGAGGAACAAGAGTAAAAGGACTGAAGACAAACATTTTCTTCTTTGACCAAACCATCATTTTTATTATTCTTTATTTTTGTTTTGCTTTTTCAAGTTCCACTTGGCGACAAAGAGGAATTGGAAAGTGCAGTGCTGACCTTCACTAAATGTGTTTCTTTTGGCTTCCATTGAGCAAACCCATTGATAAGGTTTTATCCAGTCCAGGGCTATAGTAGAAGATACATGCCCAGGGTACTTACTACACAATGGGACTGAACTCAAAATCATGTGGTTTGGAAGAAAATTTGTTAGCCACACGGCCTCATATATAATGCCGCAAAACCTTCAGTAAATTTGTTTTAAATGGTGAGTTAAAAGTGACAAGTATAACCCAAATAAAATGAGTTTATTCTCAGTTTGTAGACTGTTGTGTTCTTGAGGAAAACATTTCATTTCACATTGCTCCAGGCCACTCAGCAGTGAGTTCCAGCAATAGCTGGGAAGGTACCCCTGTGATAGACTAGGGTCCCATTTAGGGGTAGATGGTATTAGTAATCTCAGTCATTTATACACTATGGAAAACCTGGTTAAGCTCTAACCTTATGGGTCCTAGGTTTCAAGACAAACCTAAGTACATATATATTTATTACCTCCACCTTAGCGAAGGCGAAAGTATTGTTTTCAATTGTGTTTGTTTCTTTCTTTGTCCATGGACAAGATATCTCAAGAACCACTGGATGAATTCAGATGGAATCTTTCAGGGATGTTTGGCCTTGTGTTTCTTTTGGCTTCCATTGAGCAAACCCATTGATAAGGTTTTATCCAGTCCAGGGCTATAGTAGAAGATACATGCCCAGGGTACTTACTACACAATGGGACTGAACTCAAAATCATGTGGTTTGGAAGAAAATTTGTTAGCCACACGGCCTCATATATAATGCCGCAAAACCTTCAGTAAATTTGTTTTAAATGGTGAGTTAAAAGTGACAAGTATAACCCAAATAAAATGAGTTTATTCTCAGTTTGTAGACTGTTGTGTTCTTGAGGAAAACATTTCATTTCACATTGCTCCAGGCCACTCAGCAGTGAGTTCCAGCAATAGTTGGGAAGGTACCCCTGTGATAGACTAGGGTCCCATTTAGGGGTAGATGGTATTAGTAATCTCAGTCATTTATACACTATGGAAAACCTGGTTAAGCTCTAACCTTATGGGTCCTAGGTTTCAAGACAAACCTAAGTACATATATATTTATTACCTCCACCTTAGCGAAGGCGAAAGTATTGTTTTCAATTGTGTTTGTTTCTTTCTTTGTCCATGGACAAGATATCTCAAGAACCACTGGATGAATTCAGATGGAATCTTTCAGGGATGTTTGGCCTTGTGATGGGCACAAACTGATTAGATTTTGGGGTTGATCTGGTACCAGACAAAGATTCTGGGTTATTTTTCCGTTTATTTACTTAATTTTTGAGAGCGGTCGGGTTCATATTTAGTATTCTCATTTGTGAGAGCAGTCAAGGTTATTTGAGATATTCTCATTTTAAAAATCATCTCTGACTAATCGTTGAGAGGACATTGGTGTTGCCTTGGCAGAGGTTTATGCTCTCTGAGTGCTCTTGTTTGTTTTATTTTTATAATGGAAGTTTTATGATTTAATATAAAGAGAAAATATTGGTGGAGTTTAAAATTTGAATAAAAGTTTGTTGGCAGTGTGGTAAGAAGTTTGCTTCCCAATCACATGGTTTTGGGTTCAGTGCCACACAGTGTAGCACCTTGGCTAAAAGTCTTCTACTATAGCCTTGGGCCAGCCAAAGCCTTGTGAGTAGATTTGGTTGATAGAAACTGAAAGAAGACCATTGTATGTATGTATGCATGTACGTGTGTGTGTGTGTGTGTCTGTGTGTGTATGTGTGTGTCTATGTATATGTCTTTGTGTCTGTGTTGATTCCCTACCAACACTTGACAACTGGTGTTGGTGTGTTTACATCCCCATAACTTAGTAGTTCAGCAAAAGAGACTGATAGAATAAGTACTAAGTTTTAAAAAATTAAGTACTGGGGTCAAATCATTCAACTAAAATTCATCAAGGCAGTGCCCCAGAATGGCCAGTCTAATAAGTGAAAGAAGTAAATAGTTAAAACTTAACAGAGTAAAGTTACCGATTGATACTTTGAGCAGCAAAGTTTGGTAGAATTCCAGGGTTTTGTGCTCATTTCTGCATCATCAATTCTTGGATCTAAGAAGAACTTGAAAGTATGCAATATAAGACCATTTTCAGCTTCTAGTCTACTTCATTGCTTTGTTTTTATTTGCACCAAAACTGAAAAACCTGACTTACAAAAATATGTTGACACAAATAAAGGTATATATAGTTCTTTCAAGTTCTTTCTGTCACTTATGGCAAGGAATTGCACTTAAGAGACAAAAAGTCTTTTATTGATTTCTCCTCGAACCTATCTTTTGCTCCCAAGTAATTCATTAGTGGCAGAAATTCCTCTTGACATTCATCAGGGAATTTTTTTCGACTGACGATTTAAATGGATTTAGCACTAAAATCAATTTCTTGTCTCTGAATCTAGAAAAATATTGGCTAAATTCATTATCATTTATTTGGGAATTTTGGAAACACCAGCATTAAGAATATACTGAAGTTTCCCAAATATTCTTTTCTACTTTAGGCACAAGGCCAGAAATTTTGGGGGAGACAGACAGTCGTTAGATCGACGCCAGTTTGCAACTGGTATTTAATTTATTGACCCCGAAAGGATGAAAGGCAAAGTTAACCTCGGCAGAATTTGAACTCAGAACGTAAAGACAGAGGAAATACCGCTAGGTATTTCGTCTGGCATGCTAACGTTTCTTATTTCGTTATTGCCCACAAGGGGCTAAACATAGAGGGGACAAACAAGGACAGACAAAGGGATTAAGTCGATTACATCAACACCAGTGCGTAACTGGTACTTAATTTATCGACCCCGAAAAGATGAAAGGTAAAGTCGACCTCGGCGGAATTTGAACTCAGAACGTAACAGCAGATGAAATACCACTAAGCATTTCGCCCAGCGTGCTAACGTTTCTGCCAACTTGCTGCCTGGGAGTTTCCCAAATATTGAACTGTCTTTGATACTGACCCTTTTTGTCTAGTTTTTGATATTTTTTCATTCAAGCTTTCAAAGAATCGATGGATTTTATTATATTTGTATTCCTCCCTTGTATCTGATGAGCAAGTTTGTTCAGCTGCTTTTCAATAGCAATCAAACAAGTCAAGCACATAATCCATTCTCATTATTAAACCAACCAAAAAATCCCATCTTACTCTGACTTCAAAAAATAATTTGAGCTCATCTTTAAACTCAAATACTTATTCATTTACCTTTCCCCTTGAAAACCATCAAACAGTTTTGTGTGAAAAAAAAAGCAAATGTGGGTTTGCCTCTATTTTAATATATAACTGTTTGAAAGGAAATTTGAGAACTGACAAATTTTCCTTTGATAACTTCCGTAATTTGAACTGTTTGGTCCAAAATCTTCCCTAGTGGTGCTGGAAGATTCTTAAGCCTAATGTCTGATGATGAATCATACAATAAATGTCTTTCTTTTCTGAAACTCATTTTTTAAACACAAACTTGAAGTCCAGATTTTGTTGCCAACATAGCCGATGTTCCATTTGACAACTCACAGAAGGTTTTCTGAATCAATGAAAGATTTCTAATATATGTGAGGCCTTATCAGTTGCTTCAAGAGGCTGACAAAGTGAAATTCCACTTTAAATAAACCAGAGTAAATGTTTTTAACTCCAGCCACAATGTCAAATCAATTGATTCAGATTGTTTGCAAACATAACATGGCAGTCCTGGTTTAGGATGAATGTTGCTGTAATTTAGCGCCAGGAGACATTGTCTCCAGCTTGCTGTACAGCAAGATCTGTATCCTTATATTTTCAAAAATATAAGGACACAGATTGTGTCCTACAGCCAGCAAGAGACAGTATCTCCTGGGACTAAATTACAGCAACACTCGTCCTAAACCAGGACTGCCATGTTATGTTCGCAAACAGTCTTTACTACAAAGTACTGTTGCTGAATATCTCTCGTTATGAGATTTTAAAATAATAATTTCCAGTTGATTCGGGTTCAATTGAAAATAAACACTGCAAACTCGATCTCCTGATCATCAACTTGATCATTGATGTCATTTGTCATATCATTGATCTTCCAGATATATTAAATTCAATGTTAATTTATGTTAAAGGTGGCAAGCTGACAGAATTGTCAGCACAATAAGCATTTTGCTTAGCAACATTTCATCTGTCGTAACATTCTGAGTCCAAATTCCATTGAGATCAACTTTACTTTTGGGGTTGATAGATAAGTACCAGTTATACTGATGGGGGTGATGTGGGGGGGAGGTCGATGTAACCAACTTATTCCCTCCTCCAAAATTGCTGGCCTTGTGCCAAAATTTGAAATCTATGTCCAGATATATTATATTCGGTGTTAATTTAAGTCCTGATATATTACATTCAGTGTTAATTTATTATTTGTCAATTCATTTACATACATTAAATTTTGACTAGCTATTGATCTTTTAGATAAGAATCCAAACCATAAATTAGTTATAATGCTATTTGTTTCTGAAAAACTTGCACTGATTTGTCTTTAATTACCAATTCCATAAATTTTTAGCATTAACAAGTTGGATGATGGCTTTTCAATTTCTGATAAGGGTGCCTTTTTGTGTATGAGAAAGATTTTTTAACTTTCACTAACAGAAAAAAATATTTCCATGTGAAAAGAAAAATTTCATTTGAAATAGTGGTTTGAAAATTTTACCTCACATGTGTTTTCTTTTTAAAAAACAAAAATCAGAGAGTGGGGAAGACCATCCAGACTGGACAGTATTTTTTTTAAATTCAGTTTTGAAAAGGAATCAAAAACTGAATCAGATGTAAAGTTTGTATCAAAAATTTGATCAATAAAATTATCATTAACAGAATTAGTATTTATGTCTTTTCCATCATTGAAAATAAAAACAGATTTTAAAGTCTCGTTAAAAACTATTGCTTTATCTGAAATATCAGAAAATTAATTGATTACCATTAGAAACTAATACCATTATTTCTTTTGCACAACTTAATTTAGAATTAATATATTAACAAAATTTTTATCTGATTTAGAATTTAAAATACGTTTCTTAGCTGAAAATATCTCAATGTTTTAATTTTCCAGTTACAATGAAGACGTATAAAAATTTTTCATTCTTAGAAAAATTACCACTTCTTTCTGTATTACTTCTACAAACTTTTCTATCTCTTATATAATGTTCATGTCATGAAGGACCAAACTTTCCAATATGTAAAATGAGACTCGTATAAACAGTGGTACAGCCAGACCATGTGAAGCCTGGGACAACACTTGAATTTGCTGATTCCTGTCCATTATACAAGCTTTATAGAGTAGACCCAAAATTGCCACCTGGAGTGAACCACCACCATCCCTTGCTTCCTCCTAGTTTTGCCCCCAAAATAGCCAATAGATATGCAGTAATCCAAAACCAGATCATTAATCAATTAGTAAAAGCAGCTTGTTAATTAGCTGATTTAAAATTGTGAAACTTGTCTCATTACTACCATTAGCAATATTAGAATATCTTTTGGTTCCTTTTATGATTAGAATTTGAAAAAAGCATTTGTACCCCTAATTCTTGGTATTAAAATAGGTTCGTTTATGAAGACTAAATATTAAATACACACCAACCACTCCGAGAGTGTAGTGGGTGCTTTTTACATGCCACGTATATATATATAGTGGAGGCGCAATGGCCCAGTGGTTAGGGCAGTGGACTTGCGGTCATTGGATCGCGGTTTCGATTCCTAGACCTGGCGTTGTGAGTGTTTATTGAGTGAAAACACCTAAAGCTCCATGATGCTCAGGCAAGGGATGGTGGCAAACCCTACTGTACTCTTTCACCACAACTTTCTCTCACTCTTACTTCCTGTTTCTGTTGTGCCTGTAATTCAAAAGGTCAGCCTTGTCACACTGTGTCATGCTGACTATCGCCAAGAACTACGTTAAGGGTACACGTGTCTGTGGAGTGCTCAGCCACTTGCTCGTTAATTTCACGAGCAGGCTGTTCCATTGATCGGATCAACTGGAACCCTCGACATCATAAGCGACGGAGTGCCAACAACAACAACTACAATATATATATATATGTGTGTGTGTGTGTGTGTGTGTGATGTACTGTTCTCTGATAGAAGATTCAACAAAAAAAAGTACTCCATCTGGTGAGAGATCAATATTATTTATTTAAAGGACACAATACATGGCTTTAAGTGCTACTGATAATTTCATATGTTGAGAAATATCTCAAACACATTCATCAGGCACAAACCACATGTCATAAGGAACTAAAAAATAACTGAATAAGAGGAGAATGTGAAATAACTGAGAAGGCAGCATATAGAAAAGGTGGAATTAGTACTGGGGCCAATTTAGTCAAGAAGACCCTTCAAGGCAGTGCCCCAGCATGGCCACAATACAAGGGCTGAAACAAATAAAATGTGAAAAACAAATATGATACATAATGGGCACCCATTACACTTTTGGGGTGGTTGGCATTAGGAAGGGCATCCAGCCATGGAAACCATGCCAAATCTGACTGGAGTCTGGTGCAGCCCCTCAGCTTGCAAACCCTGGTCAAACCGTCCGACCTATGCCAGCATGGACAATGGATGTTAAATGTTGTCGTTGATGATGATGATGATGATGATGATGATGATGATGATGACGACAATGATGATGATGGCGATGATGATGATGGCGATGATGATGATGGTGATGATGATGATGATGATGATGATGATGATTATTAAAATAAGAGTGCCTGGCTCATCGTAGGTAACATTCTTGGAGGAACTAGTATTTTTGAGGATAAAACGGATTTGTACTGACATGAGGGATTACTGGAAACATGCAAATGATTTTGTACATCATTATGTCAAATGCAGTTACAGTGAATCATGATTAAAGGAAATAGCAAATGAAATAGCTAAGATTAGCAAAGATAGTCGAACCTTCACGCATAATTTTACAAACACAATACAATAGATGACAGAATGCCTTTAGTGATTAACTGGCACTGAAATTTTGCTGGCATTTTAAAAGTGTTGCCTGAAAGTTACCAGCACATGGCAAAACAATATCCTTGTTTCAAACACATATTTCCTCAGCTGCTTTTTGTAGCCTTTAGACAGAATAAGTGCCTTGAAAAACAGCCACAAGAGAGGTAACCCTGTTCATTGTTCAGCAATGTGTGTCAAGTGAATTCCTTCAGGAATCATAACAGAAATGTTATGATTTATACAGAAGGTAGGACATGTAGAGATTCTCATTTGGAGTATGCTGCAAAATGCATGAAGCACAACTTTATTTGTGTTGGTTGTACAACAGAACAGTTAAACAAAAGGTTTAATGAGCACAGATTCGACGTCAGGTACAATAACAGTAGTTTGACAGAACTTGCTGAACATTTCGTTTCAAGCAGCTGCAATTTTGAGAAAGACTTGAAAGTGCATATTCTCAAAAAATATTCTGAATCTACCCCACATTCACTTCTCAGAATCTATGACAAGAAATATGTTTGGGGGTTATTAACATCACACCCTGGAGGAATGAATAAAATGACAGGAGAATATCATCAAATTTATACAAAACTGTTTGATTAAATATTCTTCTTTTTTCTTTTCTTTTTTCTTTTATCTTTCTTTCTGTCTTTTTCTTTTTGCCTGTTATAAAATTGTAACTTAAAAACTGATGATGTCATTCAATCAACATGTGGACGCTGGTTGCTCTCGTTCATACTTTACATTTAAATTTCTATAATTTCGAATTTTTATCACCACTTATTTTGAACTTGACAAAGACAGACTTACTGTTGAAATATCGTTCAACTAATAAAATATCTTACAATCAAATTGTGCTCTTTGTCTTGACTATTTACCTTTGTGAAGAGTTACGTCAATCCTTTTAAAATATAATAATAATAATAATAATAGTAATAATAATAATAACAAGAGCACTCAGAGAGCACAAACCTCTGCCAAGGCAACACCAACGTCCTCTCAACGATTAGCCAGAGATGGCTTTTAAAATGAGAATATCTGAAATAAACTTGACTGCTCTCACAAACAAGAATACTAAAAATGAACCCAACCGCTCTCAGACACTAAGTGAAAAAGCTGGAAAAATAATCCAGATTCCTTGTCCAGTATCAGATCAATTCCAAAATCTAGTCATTTTGTGCCAGTCATCAGGCCAAACATATCTGGAAGTTTCATCCAAATCCATCCAATGGTTCTTGAGATATCTTATCCACAGACAAACAACCAAACAAATGTGACTGAAAACAATACCTCCACCTTCGCTAAGGAGGAGGTAATAATAATAATAATAATAATAATAATAATAATAATAATAATGATGATAATAATAATAATAATAATAATAATAATAATAATAATAATAATAATAATAATAATAATAATAACAACAATAAAAGCGATAATGATAATAATAATGTTCCAGTGACAACAGGATCAAAGAGAAAAGGAAAGAACCCAACACCTATGACATCTTGAATTGGTAAATATGCAGTCTGTGGTCAATGAAGAGAGTTGACATGATACGAATAGTAAATGGCATGCTTGGAAATATCAGCACTCAACTACCAACATGGCTCAAATGAAAAGATAGAACGCCTACAAAAATTATCATTGCTTGGAACTACAAGAGTTCTTCACAGTGTTCTCAAGGCATGATCAGTAAACAAGTGTCACCTTAGTCTGCAAGCTGTGGACAGCTGACACTTTCCATCATACACAGCAAAATAAGCTGAGAGTTTTCATCAAATAATGATAATAATAATAACTGATTGGAAGTGCTATCATGTATATGGTTTGTCTTAGTATAAAAGACGGGCTACAACAAATATTCTGTTCAATACCACAGATTTGCTTGTCAGTTGCTTAACCTTAACCAGTTGAGCATGTCCCTAAGTGGTTGACATTGTTTGCATCTCTGATCACGAGCAGAATTAGTGGGGAAGCATCATAAACTTGTGTTGAGAGGAATTCTTGGGGTTTGATTAATTCACTTCTGGAAACATGGATGTTTCATTCATCATCCGTAAACAAACCTTATTCAGGGACCTTTTGAGCGGGATGGGCTACTCGACCTTAAGAAAATTCTAGCTGGACCCCCACCTGCAAGGTCATGCACTGTTTATCTTGATATGAGATCACCATGTTGCACACATATGATTGTGATGCATGTGCCTGGTGTACCCTTATCAGATGGGTAGTCATGATGGGTAGTCATGATGGGTAGTCATGATGGGTATAATGGGCTTCATATACTTTAACCAAGTGTCACTTCGATGGTATGCGCTGCTCTACCCCTCTATAATAATAATGATGATGATGATGATGATGATGATGGTAACCCTTTCAAAAGGCCCCAAAATTTGAGAGTAGAGGTTAATCTATAAATTTTGTGAAAGGGCATTAATAAGTTATAGTAACTCCAGTCAATGACATTGACTGGTACCAGATATAATGATCAGAAACAAAGAAAAGACAACAGGCTAGAAATATTGATTAGGAACAGAGAGAAGACAGTAATGATCAACAAAGATAAGACTGTGTGCACAGCAGTAAAAAAATCAGTTGTCTAGCCTACATTAAGAAAATATTAAAGATAAAAGAAAATGAAAGCATCTGTTCTGGCTTAATGAGAAATCTGTAGATACTGAAAGCAAACTATAACTTTAAATTTCTACCTGTA
>NC_142930.1:114141519-114159019 GCF_046866305.1 Octopus bimaculoides | reverse complement strand
ATATATATATATGTAGATATATATATGTAGATATAGTTGAAATTTACAGAAAACAAAAGATAACGGAGACAGGTGCTAGGAACAACAAGTAGGTGTATTAGTTTAACGCTTGGGAAGAATAAAAAAGTCTTTTATGTTTCGAGTCGATGCTCTTCGACAGAAAAGATTAAGAGGAAAAAAAAGAGAGAATGAAAAAATATGTGTAGGGATTAATGGTTCAACATGATGAAAAAAAAGAATTATATATGTATATATGTACGTATGTATAATACTCTCCAAGCTTTTCACTATTCGCCTTTGACAGGGTCCCCCGATCCCTTATCTGGTGGTCAATGAGGAAACTTGGGATAGAAGAATGGTTAGTGAGAGCTGTGCGAGCCATGTACAGAGATGCTGCCAGTAAGGTGAGGGTTGGAAATGAGTACAGCAATGAATTCCGGGTAGAGGTAGGGGTCCACCAAGGTTCCATCCTCAGCCCCCTCTTATTTATCATAGTCCTCCAGGCAATCACAGAGGAGTTCAAGACAGGTTGCCCCTGGGAGCTCTTCTATGCTGATGACCTTGCCCTAATTGCAGAGTCACTATCAGAACTAGAGGAGAAGTTTCAGGTGTGGAAGCAAGGTCTAGAATTGAAGGGCCTTAGAGTCAACCTAGCTAAAACCAAAATCCTAATAAGTAGGAAGGTAGATAAAACACAAACCCCTTCAGGTAGATGGCCCTGCTCAGTATGTAGAAAAGGAGTAGGTAGTAACTCTATAAGATGTACCCGGTGCAAGCTATGGACACATAAGAGGTGCAGCAACATCAAAGGCAGGTTAACTAGCAAGTTAGTTTCTGTTTGTGGCAGATGTTCAGGTGCAATAAAGACTGTAAACAAACAGGAAACAACTTCTATCTCATTCCAGGGTGAAAAACTAGAGATAGTCGATAGCTTCCGCTATCTGGGCGACCAAGTTAGTAGTGGGGGTGGGTGCGCTGAAAGTGTAGCTGCTAGAATAAGAATAGCCTGGGCAAAGTTTAGAGAGCTCTTACCCCTGCTGGCGACAAAGGGACTCTCACTCAGAGTAAAAGGCAGACTGTATGACGCATGCGTACGAACAGCCATGCTACATGGCAGTGAAACATGGGCTGTAACTGCTGAGGACATACGTAAGCTTGCAAGGAATGAAGCCAGTATGCTCCGTTGGATGTGTAATGTCAATGTGAATACCCGTCAGAGTGTAAGTATCTTGAGAGAAAAGCTGAACATTAGAAGCATCAGTTGTGGTGTGCAAGAGAGACGATTGCACTGGTATGGACATGTGGTGAGAATGGATGAGGATAGCTGCGTGAAAAAGTGCCACACCCTAACAGTTGAGAGAACCCGTGGAAGAGGTAGGCCCAGGAAGACCTGGGCTGAGGTGGTGAGGCAAGACCTTCGTACATTGGGCCTCACCGAGGCGATGACTACTGACCAAGACCTTTGGAAATGTGCTGTGCGTGAGAAGACCAGGCAAGCCAAGTAAGATCGTTGCCAGTGCCCCTGGACTGGCTCTTGTGCGGGTGGCACATGAGATGCACCATTTTGAGCATGGCCGTTGCCAGTACCGCCTGACTGGCTCCCGTAGGATTTTCGAGTGAGATCGTTGCCAGTGCCCCTGGACTGGTTTGTGCGGGTGGCACATAAAAGTCACCATTTCGAGCGTGGCCGTTTTCGTGCGGGTGGCACGTAAAAGCACCCACTACACTCTCTGAGTGGTTGGCGTTAGGAAGGGCATCCAGCTGTAGAAACTCTGCCAAATTAGATTGGTGTTGCCATCCGGTTTCACCAGTCCTCAGTCAAATCGTCCAACCCATGCTAGCATGGAAAGCGGACGTTAAACGATGATGATGATGATGATGATGATATATATATATATATATATATATATATATATATATATATATATATATATATATATATATATATATATTTATCAAAATAAGCAACAAGATATCAAGTAGTGATGCAGTACGACCGTTTCAAGCAGCTCCATTTAATTGAACAATGCAATCATTACATCAATTTAAAAGCAGATGATGATGATGATGATGATGATGACGATGAAATAATATGGAATAAAGTCTGGCCATTTCACTTCTCACCATGTTTGTGCTAATACATGAAATTGATGTAATGATTGCATTGTTCAATTAAATGGATCCGCTTAAAACGTTCGTACTGCGTTACTACTTGATATCTTGTTCCTTATTTTGATTTTATTCACCTTACTTTGAGCTGTGTGAATAATACCAGACTGACTTGGTGCCTCAACTTAAGTACCTAATTCAACTGAATATCAATTATTTCTTAGACACACACACACACACACATATATACACACTCCGAAATCGTGATTGAACCAAATTCGATGACTGGCACCTGTGCCAGTGGAGCACTAAGAGCACCATCCAAGCATGATCATTGCCAGAGCAGCTGTCTGGCTTCTGTGCCAGTGGCATGTAAATAGCACCATTTGAGCATGATCGTTACCAGCGTTGCCTTACTGGCACTTGTGCTGGTGGCACATGAAAAAACATTCAAGCGAGGTCATTACCAGTGCCGCTGGACTGGCTCCTGCGCAGGTGGCACATAAAAACACCATTTTGAGCATGGCCGTTGCCAGTACCGCCTGACTGGCTCTCATACTGGTGGCATATAAAAGCACCCACTACACTCTCTGAGTGGTTGGCGTTAGGAAAGGCATCCAGCTGCCAGATCGGATTGGAGCCTGGTGCAGCCATCTGGTTCGCCAGTCCTCAGTCAAATCGTCCAACCCATGCCAGCATGGAAGGCGGACGTTAAACGATGATGATGATGATGATGATGACGACATAATCAGTTAATATTTCTGTTCCAGACTGGTGTGAGTTGGACAGTTTGACAAGGCTTTAGTCAGCCTGAGGCTATAGTAGACAACACTTGCTTAATGTGCCACGCAGTGAGATTGAACCCGAAACCATGTGGTTAGGAAGTAAGCTTCTTTTTCCCTCTCCTAAATCCACTCACAAGGCTTTAGTCAGCCTGATGCTTTAGTAGAAGACACTTTCTCAAAGTACCACACATTGGGGCTAAGCAGTACCTTTAATCGAACAAATCAGCCCCAGGTCTTATTCCTTGTAAGCCCAGTATTTATTATATCGGTCTCTTTTGCCGAACCACTAGCTTACAGGAACGTAAACACACCAACATCAGTTGTCAAGCGACAGTCACGGGGACAAACACAGACACACAAACTTATACATACCTACATACATACATACACACACACACACACATATATATATATATATATATATATATATATATATATATATATATATATATGTAAATATATAAAAACAAAAAGATAAAGAGAGCAAAGGTATGGTTGAAGAATTTTATGGATAGAGTCTTACAGCTGTTTCTGGGAAGATCCAGTACTTCCCTTCATCGGAGACAGAAAAAATAAAGTAATCTATTATTATATCCATAGGCGGATATTTTTAGTATGAAGTGGTAAAGAGTGTGATGTGCTGAAAAAAGAGAGAACAGTACTTGAAGTGTAGTTTCATTCCAGTGGTAAATATCCGTGTAGAAATTCATGCAAAGTAATCCTTGTGTGAATAATCTGGAAATTTATGTTGGAACGAGAGTTGATATAGCATAGATAGCAGAGGTATGTATATTCCATATTGCTATGGATCTTTGCTTGTTTACTTGAAGAATGTCCAAGTCAAGTGAAAAGTTAGTGGTAATTAGGTCAAGTCAAGAATATAGAATGTGAAAGGGGATAGAGGAGATATAGAGGCGGAGGATGGTAGAGATTGAGCATATAGAGTGAAGGGGGAATAGGGGGATGAGGTTAAAAGGTCTAGTGAGTAGGAAGGAATGTGTGTGTGTAGTATATAGGTGGTGGGGGTATGAGTGACAAACCAAGGACAGAGATAAAGGAAAGGGATAAAGGAAAGGTAGTTAGTAGTATCATATTTTAGGATGCTGCCAAGCCTATTTATAGACGGTGGAAAGGGATTGAAAGAGGTGACGTAGTCTGTTTGTGTAGGTGGTGTTCTTGTGAAATTGAGAATTTCAATTTCAAACCCTCCTCAACCTTATATATATATATATATATATATATATATATATATATATATATATATATATATATATATATATATATATATACAAGAATAAGGGCAGAGAATCGTCAATTAATAATAGAATTAATAATTAACAATTTTGCCAAGTAGTTCAGTATGAAAAAAACCTTTATCGGTAAAACTATTTATCATTATAAATATACAGGGATTAGCAATTGAGTTGCTTCTCCAACATACTGAAAATTTAGAAATAGCAGTCAAAGAACTACTGATTCCAAACTACAAATTTTTCTTTTTTTTCATACGGGACTATTTGTGACGCACATGGAATAGATTTCTTTGAGGTGAGGTGCCTGAACTCGCTAGCCGATGAATTTGTAAGTGCCTTTCTTATCGTTGATTTTTGGTGTCGCATGGCCAAAAATTACCGTGAATTTTTTTAGAGACACTTTCAAATTTATCAGAATATTTGGGCTGAAGATTGGAATAGTGAAATTTCCATTCACTTAACCATGAAACGATTCGTATCCAATTAACTAAAGGCTTGGTTTGTTTACGCTTTTCCCTCCGGTTTTTTGTTCTATGTGTGCCATAAATATCGCCATCCACTTTAGAAAAATTTGTAGTTTGGAATCAGTAGTTCTTTGACTGCTATTTCTAAATTTTCAGTATGTTGGAGAAGCAACTCAATTGCTAATCCCTGTATATTTATATATATATATATATATATATATATATATAAATTAAAAACGTAAAAATAAAAACAGAACACAAAGGATTCTGCGGTACATGTGTTTCAAGCTTTATAGCCATTGCATCATTATATTGGTATATAATTGATAGACAGGATGGTATAAAGCTATCTTCAGCTGCAAATATATTCTTTCCCAAGTGCTTTAAACCGCAGTTTCCGTCTACCAAATCCACTGACAAGGCTTTGGTTGGCCTGAGACTATAGTAGAAAACACTTGCTCAAGGTGCCACACAGTGGAATTGAATCTGGAACCATGTGGTTGGTAAGCAAGCTTCTTACCACACAGCTACTCCTGAACCTATGTTCGACTTTTTTACAGTAAGCAATGGGAGCACTGTGTAATTGGTGAGTGCTTCAGTAAATTGATGTACTGAGTTCTTTTTTTTTATGTTATGATCCTGAAACAGGCTATCAGTGTAAGCTGAAGCTCAGAAGCTTTTAATAGTTTACTAGGAAGCCGTGACCTAACCTGGTATGTTACAGTACCAACATTGAGTTCTTATATAAATTTTAACTTGGCCTGGAACTTAAGACATATACTGTTTCACTTTGCATTAAGAGAAATGGAAGTTTGATTTGCTTTTAACCACAGCTTAGTAGTCTTCAACATATTTTGATACAATTCTTAATAGATTTAAAAGATTAGTAAAAGATTAAAAGATTTATGTCATTCACAAAAAAAAAAAAAGAACTGAAGAAATTAATAGAAAAAATCCAAAAGATAAGATGCACTCAGTAAAATGAAAATAGATTAATCACCAAAAGTGGTCTAAGAATTGATCCTTGTAGTATTCCTCAAATTTACTGGCTTGCTACTAAATTAAAAGCCTGGTTTAAAGTAATACTGAGTTCAAGAAGATAAACTGCGATAAACAAGAGGATTTAAATTGTAAGTTGAAAAAGTCATAAAAGCTGGAGTGAGATATTTTGTACTAAAGAATCTTGAAAGCTGCTCCGGTTTAAAATATCTAAGTACAGGACTAAAAGCATCACATGTGAAGTATCCATTTATAAGTGAGTTCCAATATTTAGTTAGGAATATAAGTGTCTGTACACACACACACACACACACACACACATATATATATATATATATATATATATATATATACATACATATATGTTTATGTGTATGTATGTATATATATATATATATATATATATATATATATATATATATATATATATATATATATATGTAGATGTATGTATGTAGGTATGTATGAATATATATATCTAACTCTCTCTCTCTCTCTCTCTCTATATATATATATATATATATATATATGTATATAAAAAGGGTGGCTTGTTAGCAATTTTTCAACTGAAAGGCAAAAGTATATACACCACTGAAGTGACTGAGGGTGCTATCCAGCACCAGTATTGCTAGAAATAAGAGTCAAAACAACTCATAGCAACAATTCGCTAGTCGTCGAATTTAGTTCAATTTCGATTTCACTTACCTCAACAGGTCTTCGCAAGCAGAGTTTAGTGTCCAATGAAGGAAAGGTACGCATAAGTGGGCTGGCTACACCCCTGGCAGAGGCCTCGGATTATGGTCTCACTTGGCTTGCCAGGGCTTCTCATATACATATATATATATAGATAGATTCAGATGAATCTGGTACTTACGTTGAGGCACCAGAATTTAGTACGGTATTATCCATACAATTTCAAAATAAAGTGATTAAAATCAAAATAAGCAACAAGGATATCCAGAGGTAATGAAGTGATCGTACTGCATTACCTCTGCATATCCTTGTTGCTTATTTTGATATATGTATATATATATATATATATATATATATATATATATAAAATATTTAGTTTTAGGGAAAATAACCAAGTTTCAAGAACTCATCGATGAAAATCCACTAACACATATAGAAAAATTAACAATTAAAAGCACAATAAATGAGCATAATATAAAGTAAAGTAAATATCATAAGATAAATATAATAAAAAGATTACACGTGTTTCATAACTAATTATCAAATAGAAAGGAAATTTAAATCGATTAAAATCTATTGAAATTATCGAAAATAAATTCTATTCAAAAATATAGCTAATCTTCAGATCGTAAGTAGAACGATAATTAGATATATATATCTCAACCAACAATAAGTACCAAATGAATTAATATGAAATATTTATTATATAAAGATAGAAAAATTATTAAAAATATCATAATATCAAAATAATAACCATTCAATTATCATCCCTTCATCCATTATAATAACATGTATATTATATACAAAAAACATCTTACATAAATTATCATTGTTTTAAATTATCATTGTTTTAAATACAATTTGAACGAAGTTTAAGTTTAAAATAATAATGAAGATAAAATTAGTACATATTTAACCGGTGTAATAGTTAAAGCTATACTATTTAAAGCTAAAGACGTTTATTTAATTATAATTAAAAATCAATTGAATAATAGAAAAATACAAGATCATTTATTTCTACAAACGTAATAATAAAAATATGAATGAAAAAATTATGAATGGAAAAATTATGAATGAAAAAATTAGGAAAGAAAAAATTATTAAGAATAAAAGATTAAACTTTATATATATATACAAAGTTTTAATTAAAAAATCCTTTAACAATATTATAAACAATAAAGATTAATTATTAATCAAATATTTTTAATCAAAAATAATCGAAAATATATCAACACTATTCAAATCGAAGTTCTAATATTATGTTGAAATGAAACTATAACTTCTAAATAATTTAGTGTTAAATAAGTTATCTATTAAAAATAATCTATAAAGAACCAAATGAATAATATAAAAAACAAGAATACATATTATTTTCAAATTATTTTATCTATAAAGCTCAATTTAATTTTAATTTTTTATAAATTGATTTTAATTGAGTTTTTACCTGTAATTTTGGATTTTGTCCCTAATATATATATATATATATATATATATATATATATATATATATATATATATATATATATAGATAGATAGATATAGTTATATATATATATATACATAGATATAGATATATATATATATGTATGTATGTATGTATGTATGTATGTATGTGTGTGTATGTGTGTGTATGTGTGTGTGTGTATATATATATATAAATATATATATATATATAGGAGTAAATGTAAAGACAAGCAAGTTAGGTAAGTTAATTATAGTAGTGTGTGTGTGTGTGTATCTGTATGTGTGTGTATCTGTGTGCATGTGTATATATTTACATGTCTTGATTTCTGTGTTTACATTGACATTACTTGTACAACACTGTACCATATTCACATCCTGTAACTTAGCAGACCAGCAGTGGGAGTACTGCATAATTGATGAGTGTTTCATTAATTTCAGGAACTGAGTTCAGCCTCTTCTGAAAATGTGAATGAATTCATCAACGTTAATGGAAACCAAGAAGGCTACAGCAATGTTTTTCTAGAAAAATGGTTTGAGGTGGAATGTTGCAATAACATTAGGTATTTATTGGAATTCTTTACAGAACAATGGCTCACTTTTACTAATATCATACACCGAGAGAAAAACAAATTACTTGTGAAATGGCATTGATTGTCTTTTGGTATTTCATTAATATCTGATGATCTCAAAAAAAATGGTTTAAAGATGCCATGTTATTGTTGTTTTGTTGTTGTTGTTGCCGTTTAGCCCGAGGCAAGCTTTGATCAAACAGACATACAATCAAAGGAATTTGTCACATTTTTTTTTGTATATCCTAGATGTCAAATAATAATAATAATAATAATAATAGTAATAATAATAATAACAACAATAATAATAATAATAATAATAATAATAATGAAAATAATAAAACGAAAAAACGAGAAAGCAACCATACTCTGGGATATGCCAATACACACAGATAGAGAAATTAAGGCAAATAGACCAGATATAGTTGTCAAAGATCATGAAGGAAAAAAATGCCTTCTAATTGATGTTTCAATACCAGCAGATGACAACGTTTCTCTAAAAGAAATGGAAAAACTTTCAAAATACAAAGACCTGGAAATAGAGATAACTCGAATGTGGAATCTAAAAACAGAAACAATTCCTATCATAGTAGGTGCCTTAGGTATAATAAAAAAATATTCAGACAAATACATAACAAAAACACCAGGACTTACAAATATATATAACATACAGAAAATTGCACTACTGGGTACTGCACACATTCTACGCAAAACACTTTCAATACAGTAAACATAAGAGCACCACAGCAAACCACAGCACATACCCAAGGCGCACAGAGCTGCGCTCGGTAGTGAAGTGAAAGCACGTTATAAAAATAAAACTACTGAATAATAATAATAATAATAATAATAATAATAATAATAATTGGAAGTGTTATCATGTACATTGTTTTGTCTTGGCATAAAAGATGGGCTTCAGCAAATATTCTGCTTAATACCACATACCACAGATTTGCTTGTCAGTTGTTTGACCTTAACCAGTTGAGCATGTCCCTTGGTGGCTGACGATATGTGCCTCTCTGATCACGAGCGGAAGTAGTTGGGGAGCGTCATAGCCATGTGTTGAGAGAAATTCTTTGGGGTTTGAATAATTCACCTTTGGAAACATGGGTGTTTTGCTCAACATCCTTAAACAAACCTTATTCAGGGACCTTTTGAGCGGGATGGGCTACTTGACCTGAAGAAAATTCTAACTGGGCCCCACCTGCGAGGTCATGTGCTGTTTATATTGATATGAGATCACCATTTCGAGCACAAATGGTTGTGATGCATGTGCCTGGTGTAGCCTTATCAGACAGGTAGTCATGATGGGTATACTGGGCTTCATATATTTTACCCCAGTGTTACCTTGATGACATGCACTGCTCTTTCACTCAATAATAATAATAATAATAATAATAATAATAATAATAAGAAGAAGAAGAAGAAGAAGAAGAAGAAGAAGAAGAAGAAGAAGAAGAAGAAGAAGAACAACAACAGCAACAACAACAACAACAACAGCAACAATAATAATAATAATAATAATAATAATAATAATAATAATAATAATAATAATGATAATAATAATAATAATAACAACAATTATAATAATCCTTTCTACTAATGGCACAAGGCCTGAAATTAGGCGGGAGGGGATGAGTTGATTACATCCACCCCAGTGTGTTACTGGTACTTAATTTATTGACCCTGAAAGAATGAACTGCAAAGTCACCCTCAGCAGAGTTTGAACTCAGAATGTAGCAATGGGCAAGATTTCACTAACGATTTCGTCCAGCATGCTAACGATTCTGCCAGCTCACCACCTTTAATGATAATAATAATACTAATACTACTACTACTAATAATAATAATAATGATAATAATCCTTTCCACTATAGGCACAAGGCCTGAAATTTGGTTGAGATGACTAGTTCATTACATCGACCCTAGTATTTTCACTGGTACTTAATGCATCAACCCCGAATGGATGTAAGGCAAAGTCGACCTTGGTAGAATTTGAACTCAGAACATAGTGACAGGTGAAATACCACTAAGCATTTCTCCCAGCATGCTAACGATTCTTCCAGCTTGCTACCTTGCATAACTCTTTTACTCTTTACTCTTTTACTTGTTTCAGTCATTTGACTGCGGCCATGCTGGAGCACCGCCTTTAGTCGAGCAAATCGACCTCAGGACTTATTCTTTGTAAGCCTAGTACTTATTCTATCGGTCTCTTTTGCCGAACCGCTAAGTTACGGGGACATAAACACACATGCATCAGTTGTCAAGTGATGTTGGGGGAACAAACACAGACACACAAACATACATACACACATGCATCTATATATATACATATATACGACGGGTTTCTTTCAGTTTTTGTCTACCAAATCCACTCACAAGGCTTTTGGTCGGCCTGAGGCTATAGTAGAAGACACTTGCCCAAGGTGCCACACAGTGGGACTGAACCTGGAACCAAGTGGTTGGTAAACAAGCTACTTAACACACAGCCACTCCTGCATCTATGTAACAGTAATAGTAATAGTAATAATAATAATAATAATTATAATCACCATCATAGAAGCAGCATCATTTATTTCCAGCCTTATGTGATAACATGTAATGGCTATGAGGAAATATTAGCTTGACTGGAGACAGTTAAGGGTTGGCAACAGGAAGTGCATCCAGCCATAGGAAAATCTACCTCAAAAGATTCCATCTGACCCATGCTTGCATGGAAAAGTGGACATTAAAATGATGCAAAGGAAACAAAAAAGAAGCCTTTCTGATGACTCAATGAGAATCTTCATAATGATGACAATGGCACATACATATGCTTTTGCAACAATGTCAAAATATAATCAAGTAGTTCAACTCAATATGGCTTTATCTGGCCACAAGAAGCTAATTAGGGGTCTATTGTTTATTGATGACACTGTTGATGTAGTGTATGGGAAATTATCAATACAACTAATATGAAACAACGGTGGAGGTTAGAATCATACAATAGAAATTTATATCAGAGTTCAAACTAAGAAGAAGACAATCATACATCAGTGAAAATACAGATTCTAAAATCAATATTAAACAATACTCAGGGAGAATTTTCATTTAAAAATTTATGATAATGCACTTAAATCAACTCACAGACATTCAAACACTACATGTTACATGCAGTCATTGTATAACAACCTTATTTCCTCTCTAATAAAAAAAAAAATGAAATGTGAAAGCGAAAGTAAAAAAGAAAATGGCTGACTTTGATGATGAGAAATGTTAATTTTAACTGATTTAAGTGTAGCATTTAAAATTTCTTTATGATATCCTTTGGTTAATAATGATCAATGTTGATTTCAGAACATTGTTATTGTTGTGGTATATAAATTTTTATTATTTTTTTTTTTGTCTTTTTACTTAATCAAAAACGCAACTTTTGTTGTGTGGTTGCGATATAAACCTGTTGGTAAATCTACAGTACAAAAAAATTCCACAACCTCTACCACTACTGCTGCCACCACTACCACCACCATCACCATCAATACCACTGCCACCACCACCATCATCACCACTATCATCATCATTATCATCATCATTATCATCATCACCATCACCATCAACCACCACCTTCATTACTGTCATTTTAACATCTACTTTTCCATGCTCGCATGGTTCAGAGAAATGTGCATTAAGGTAGAGTTTTCTGTAGCTGGGTGCTCTTCCTGTCACTAATCCCTACTAGTTTGTAAGTGAGGTAGTAATCTCCCAGTCTTTTGCACAACAAAGTACACAGACATGTTTAAACTGAAAACTGAAAACAAATGGCAGGGTTGAAAGAACCTTTTGTTCACCAGCATCAAACACACCTGAATTTCAAGCATATACTAACTCCCAGACACACAAACACACACACAATCTCTCTTGCGCACGCGCGCACACACACACACACACACACACACACACAGAAACCTTATGCACCTTCTCACTTCATATACACAGACATACAGAGATACATATGAAGAATACACAACCATAGTTACACAAAGATCACACACCTCATATGTAGGTGCGGGCATGGTTGTGTGGTTAGGAAGGTTGCTTCCCAGCTACATGGTTTCGGGTTCAGTCCCACCGTGTGGCACCTTGGGCAAGTGTCTTCTGCTACGTCCCCAGGCCGACTGAAGCTTTGTGATTGAATTTGGTAGACGGAAGTTACTGCCACGTGTGTATATGTATGTGTATGTGCTTATGCCTCTCCAAGAGAGAGAGAGAGCGGGATATATATATATATATATATATGTCTGTCTGTCTGTATGTATACTCTCATGCATACGCACATATCGACTCACACACACACACAAATAGACTAAAATTACAGTAATTTAGGACAGTTATAATTGCCTCTCCTAAAAAAAGTCTTACATCTTTTGGAATACACCCCATACACTTAGATATGTATGTGTGTGTGGTGGGCATTTTACAGATTCAGTCAACCAAATCCATTTTCAAGGCTTTGGCTAACCCAGGGCTGTAGTAAAAGACACTAATCCAAAATACCTCCTCAATAAGATTTCTCCTAGCCAGTACACTAGGCTTCTTGCTCTTTAATTTTACACCAAATCATCCCTGTAGTGGACATCATCATCATTTAACGTCCATTTTCCATGCTGGCATGGTTCGGTCTAACATCTATGTTATGTTCTTCAAGATAAGATATTCTGCTGAGTAAACATATATGGAATGGAGAAATTTCACCTGCTAAGGATGATATTACAAAGAGAAATAATGAATCACCTAACAAACAAGACTAGATGTTCAAATCAAAAATGGTACAAAGATCTTTTAAAGATATTCCTTACTGTATCTCGTAACTACTATCTTGTAATCTAAAGAAACAATTCATCAAAGAGACTGTTTCTTCAACTACCCAATTCCGCCCATCACATTCTTTACTCAATGTTTATCTGTGATTACAAAGATCCCTCTTGTCACTCTCATAAACTGTACGCTAGTCATCTGCACACATGCAGCAGATACCAGCATCTCTCCATTGTTGAATCACCTTGTTGAATCATAATTTGTCTACCTCAAATCATATATGTTTATGTGTGTGTTGTGTGTGTGTGCGTGTGTACATATATACATACACACACACACACACACACACATATATATATATATATATATATATATATATATATATATATATATATATATATATTATGTAGATAGATGGATGGATAGATAGATAGATGGATAGATAGATAGACAGACAGGTATCAAATAAATGAGTGGGAATTGAACCGGTGAGTGTAAGGTAGTATGACTTACCCCAGACATAACAAAAGATATTGAAATAGATACACACACACATCCACCTCCAATTGCCATGTTCCTGTATAGATAGATAGATACATACATACATACATACATACATACATATATACAATCTTTTCTATTATAATCACAAGGCCTGAAATTTGCGGAATTTGAACTCAGAATGCAGCGGCAGATGAAATACCGCTAAACATTTCGCCCGGCATGCTAACGTTTCTGCCTGCTCGTCGCCTTCATACATACATATAATGCTTTGTTAAAATTAAAGAAAGATTACAGAAAACCAATGAATTATTATATAGGGGAGGTAACTGACGTAAGTTACCATTTTGCTCAGAAAACGTTTAGTCATTTATCTTTAGGACAATCTATATTGAGTGTATCCATGGTCACAGACATTCCAGTCGTGACTATTTTGTCTTATTGTATCTGTAAGAATACACTATCCATCGTATTCTTCCTTCTTTACGACCCTAGAGTGTGAATTGAGGGAGATTTGGGAGTTGTTTCTATGCAGGTCGTACAACAGAGATTCTCTCTTGTTCGCTCTAGAAACGTTGAGTTATAGTAGACAGGGAGATTAAGTGTCTGCCTCTCAGATTATAGCTTGTTTACTAGTTATTATCCTTTCAAACTCAATACCCTGTACCATCTCTCTATCTGTCTGGCTAACATGAAGTTAGATATCGATGGAGAAGGTAAACGATCTATGCTGTAGTCTCAAATACGGGAAATTAATCACAATTAAATGCGTTTGTTTTTTTATCTACAGGAAAAAAGGACTACCATCAAATCATAAATAATACCTAACAACCAGTTAAATGAGAAGTCACAGGATTTCCAGGGAATAAATTCTCGTTTTTATTCCCATTTTGTATTGTAATACATTGGCTCCGAGAACCTAATGGACTATTTGTCATTTAATGCTTACAACAGTGAACCTTACACTCACTCGAAGAATCCTTTGCATCAAACATCCGCAATATTTTTCAAGAAACGAGCCTTCAGGAGGAATGGTTTGTCAACAGGCGCGCCGCACTATAAACAAAATCAAAAGTAATTTTTCGTTAGGCATGCCATTCAGAAGGTCCCGCGTGTCACAGGTTGCCCGTGACTGCTATATGCAAACAAATTATCTGCTTGAAATAGCTGCTAAATCTCCCTCAAAATCACTCACTATTGTCGTTGTTTAGCTCTTGGTTGATGGAAATTAACTGAAAGCCCGAACGCGCGTGCGCGTGTGTTGGCGCTTGTGACTGCCCCTACCCCACCAACTGACAACCAGTTTTGGTTTGTTTACCATCCCCATAGCTTAGAGGTTTGACAAAAGATATATCTAGGGTCGATTTGTTTATCTAAACCCTTCAAGGCCCAAAACATGGTAAAAGATAATATGTATTCATTATAAACATGAGACCACAAGTTTGAGGAGAGGAAACAGTCACTTATACTACCCTTAGTATGTGACTGGTACTTTAGTCTATGTCTTTTGCAGGGAGTTGGAGGGGAGGAAGGGGAAGGACTTCCTAGAAAAGTCCGAGGAGGGGTTGGTGTTAGGAAGTGCATCCAGTCGTAGACACTTTGCCAGATCAGATTGGAGCCTGGCACAGTCTCCCAGCTTGCTAGTCCTCAGTTAAACCATCCAACCCATGCCAGCATGAAAGGAGACGTTAAAACGATGATGATGATGATATATGTATGTATGTATGTATGCATGTATTTGTGTATCTGTGTTTGTCTCCCCACCATCACTTGGCAACCGATAGAATAAGTAGTAGGCTTACAAAGAATAAGTCCTGGGGTCAATTTGTTCGGCTAAAGGTGGTGCTCCAGCATGGCCACAGTCAAATGACTGGCGTTAGGAAGGGCATCCAGCTGTAGAAACTCTGCCAAATTAGACTGGAGCCTGGTGTTGCCATCCGGTTTCACCAGTCCTCAGTCAAATCGTCCAACCCATGCTAGCATGGAAAGCGGACGTTAAACGATGATGATGATGATGATGATATATATATATATATATATATGTATATATATATATATATATATATGATGGGTTATTACCCAGAAACTCAGGTCCGTGTGTATCACGTCAGGCTGGAGATGGGAATTATGATTTTTTCCTTTGCAAATACTGATAGGGCACAGACAGTGTGTCAATAGCCAGCTGGAGGAGATGTCTTCCTGGGGCTATAAACTACAGTAGCCTCATCCCTTATGGGCCAGCCACATTTAGGTGGAAAATATACTTCACAATGTCAGGTTATTATTGTTTATATCTCGCTCAGAGATTTATTATTGTTTGTTTCTCCTTTTTCGAGATCAGTGACTTTTCATCACAGGAAAAAGTATATGTAATTGCATTGAGAATCACTTCTCATCCCCAGCCAGTGGTTGTCAAATGCTGATGGCAGGTTATTACCCAGGAACTCGGGTCTATGTGTATCATGTCAGGAGATAGGAATGATGATTTCCCTTTGCAAATACTGATAGGGCACAGACAGTGTGTCAATAGCCAGCTGGAGGAGATGTCTTCCTGGGGCTATAAACTACAGTAGCATCGTCCCTTATGGGTCAGCCACATTTAGGTGGAAAATATACTTCAAGATGTCATGATGCTACTGTTTATATCTTGCTCAGAGATTTATTATTGCTTCTATATATATATATATATATATATACTGAAAACATATCATCTTAAAACAGTTGAAGGTTTCATCAGTAACACAAATGACAAACATTTCTCTTTCATATATTGGAGTCTGGAGCAGCTCCCCAGCTTGCCAGCTTCTGTCAAACTGTCAGTATGGAAGACAGACATTAACTGATGATGATGATGATACCATGAGAGAACTTGTAAAAAAACTTTTTCTTATTTTTTAAAAAAATTATCATATCTAATTGTCAATATAACTTATTGCTTTGAAACCTATTGAACTCTCAATCATGCATTATTGTTATGAAATTTATTGAACATTTTGAACTTTCCTCATTTTCTATTGCTGTTAAATTTATTGAACACTTGAATTTTTCCTGAACTTTTGATTTTTTAAGCATGTTTTATTGCTATGAAATTTTCTCCTGTGCATTCACTTTTTTAAAACTTTTATGCTATTTTATATTTACCAGTAAAAAACAAAATATAAAAGAACGTTGAAACCGGTATGGTATTCTAATAAATTTCTTCAAAACTTTTAAAGCCACAATTCATATCAATACCTAAGTACATTTTCAATGCAAAAAAAGATTACCAATTACATTATATTACTGTATATATATATATATGAAGTTTGTGTGCAATTTAAAATATTTGTAGCTTTGTAACTATACATGGCAGAAATAATCTGTAAAAAGGATAGAAAAGAAGTATTTAAATTTATTATTGGGATTATAAATTTCACACATCTCCACTAGCATTATGAATACAAATTGTAATATGATTCTGTAGTTCTTGGAAAGCATTTTGCAGTTGGTTTTCTGTAATACCATCAATAACATCAATTATCCTAGTTTTCAAGACCTCTAAAGATCGAGGTTTAGTTGAATAAACATTACTTTTCACTGTGTGGTGCTTCTTTATTGTAATGAGTTCTAAACTTTCTTTGGACAGTGACAGTAGATTTTAGCTCAGCCAACCAAAGAATGCAGTTTGCTTTCTCTTTCAGTGAAGCCATGGGCCAACAGCAATTCTGTAAAAAAGAAAAAAAAAAGTCATTTTGAAGTTTCAAGAAATGGATAAAGAAATAACAGGTAAAACAAAAAGTAAATAAATTTTCCAAAGACATGAAATAACTAGACACATCGAGCTTTCTTAGTTTACTTACAGATTCGTTCTATCAAATATACATATAAAG
>NC_142930.1:114124019-114136519 GCF_046866305.1 Octopus bimaculoides | reverse complement strand
TCCCAGAGTTTATTGTGGAATGTGTATATGAGTGTGTGTTTGAGTGTTTTTTGTGTCGGTGGGGATGTTAGGTGTGTGTACGTGAGACTGTGCGTATATCTCTTTGTCTGAGTGTGTATGTGTTGTTTTGATCGTCTTTGTGGTGTGTGTGTGTGTGTGTGAGGGTGTGTACGTATGTGGGCGTATGTGTGTGTATGTATGTGTGCATCTGTGTGTGTGCGTGGGAGTGTTTTGTGTGAGTGTGGGAGTGTGTGAGTGTGGGAGTGTGTGTGTGTCTCTCTGTCTGAGTGGGTGTGTTGTTTTAAATACCTTGTGGTATGTGTGTGTGTGTGTGTGTGTAAGCAAACGTATGTGTGTGATGGTTCATATGTATGTGTATGCCTATGTCTGTATGTGTGCGTGTATGGCATGTGTATATGAGTATGTGTGTGTTTTTTTATCTATGGTAGGATGGTGTGTGTATGTGTGTGCACGTTTGTGTGAGTGTGTATGTGTGTGATTAATATTTGTTAGGGTGTTGTGTGTGCGCATGTGTATGTATGTGTATATGTGTTTGTTCGTGTGTGTGCGTGAGTGCGTTTGTGAGTGCGTGTGTATGTGTGTTTGTGTGTGTTTTTGTGTCGGTGGGGATGTTAGGTGTGTGTACGTGAGACTGTGCGTATATCTATTTTTCTGAGTATGTATGTGTTGTTTTAATCGTCCTTGTGATGTGTGTGTGTGAGAGAGAGCGCAACCGTATGTATGTGTGAGGGTGTGTACATGTGTGTGCGTCTGTGTGTGTATGTATGTGTGCATCTGTGTGCATCTGTGTGTGTGCGTGGGAGTGTTTTGTGTGAATGTGGGAGTGTGTGTATACGTGAGTGTGTGTGTGTCTCTCTCTGTGTCTGAGTGAGTGTGTGTGTGTCTCTCTCTGTGTCTGAGTGAGTGTGTTGTTTTAAATACCCATTGTGGTGTGTGTGTGTGTGTGTGTAAGCAACCGTATGTGTGTGTGATGGTTCATATGTATGTGTATGTCTGTATGTGTACGTATGTTTATTTGTGTTGTGTGTTGGTGGGGGTGTTATATGTGTGTACGTGAGTTTGTGTGTGTCTCTAAGTATGTTTGTGTTTGAGTTGTCATTGTGGTGCGTGTGTGTGTGAGGGAGCAACTGTATGTGTGTGCATGAGGGTGTATGTGTGTGTGAGCATGTATGTGTGTGTTGTATTTATTAGGTGTCCTTGTACGTTGGGTTTATCCAGGTGAGGTGTATGTGTGTGCATGTGTGTTCCGTGTATGTTGGTACTGGGTATGCGTTTGTATGTGTGTGTACGTGGGTATGGTTTGTGTAGTTTCCTGGTGTATATGTGTACATGTGTGTGTGCGCTGTAATTGTGAGTGATTAGTTTTGTTTGTATTGTTAGTACAGTATATGTGTGTATACGTGTGCGTGTGTTTGTGTGAGTGCGTCTATGTGGCTTGTATTTGTCGGGGAGGTGTGTCATTGTGTGTGCATGCTTCTGTGCATGTGTGCTTGTGGGTGTTTGTTGTGATTGTTGGGATTGTATTGTGTGTGTTTTTCTTTTGAGTGTGTATGTACGTACAAGGACACCTAATAAATACAACACACACATACATGCTCACACACACATACACCCTCATGCACACACATACAGTTGCTCCCTCACACACACACGCACCACAATGACAACTCAAACACAAACATACTTAGAGACACACACAAACTCACGTACACACATATAACACCCCCACCAACACACAACACAAATAAACATACGTACACATACAGACATACACATACATATGAACCATCACACACACATACGGTTGCTTACACACACACACACACACACCACAATGGGTATTTAAAACAACACACTCACTCAGACACAGAGAGAGACACACACACACTCACTCAGACACAGAGAGAGACACACACACACTCACGTATACACACACTCCCACATTCACACAAAACACTCCCACGCACACACACAGATGCACACAGATGCACACATACATACACACACAGACGCACACACATGTACACACCCTCACACATACATACGGTTGCGCTCTCTCTCACACACACACATCACAAGGACGATTAAAACAACACATACATACTCAGAAAAATAGATATACGCACAGTCTCACGTACACACACCTAACATCCCCACCGACACAAAAACACACACAAACACACATACACACGCACTCACAAACGCACTCACGCACACACACGAACAAACACATATACACATACATACACATGCGCACACACAACACCCTAACAAATATTAATCACACACATACACACTCACACAAACGTGCACACACATACACACACCATCCTACCATAGATAAAAAAACACACACATACTCATATACACATGCCATACACGCACACATACAGACATAGGCATACACATACATATGAACCATCACACACATACGTTTGCTTACACACACACACACACACACATACCACAAGGTATTTAAAACAACACACCCACTCAGACAGAGAGACACACACACACTCCCACACTCACACACTCCCACACTCACACAAAACACTCCCACGCACACACACAGATGCACACATACATACACACACATACGCCCACATACGTACACACCCTCACACACACACACACACCACAAAGACGATCAAAACAACACATACACACTCAGACAAAGAGATATACGCACAGTCTCACGTACACACACCTAACATCCCCACCGACACAAAAAACACTCAAACACACACTCATATACACATTCCACAATAAACTCTGGGACCAATAAAAACGGCACACACACACACACACACACACACACACACACGGACACAAACACACATATATACACACACATAGAGATGTGCACAGAACCAGTCCCAAAAACCAGTGAACCATGACAGACTGTCACAGACCAACCAAAAATAAAAAAATCTTCTTTAACTCTTCTTCCCTCCCACCCCAGCTAGCCAGTCATACTGTCTCTTAAGACAGTAAAACATTCCTTCAATATACACAAGAGAAAAAGGCCAGGTCAGTTCCTTCTCAATTTTATTCGATTGTCAAAGAATATGTATGAGAATATGTATATGTATATGTATTTTTCCATATGTGTATTTTCATACACTGTTTTTAACACTATTTTTAACAATTTCACCTTAATATGACAATCAGTATGTAACACTACAAAGTTCATACAAAGCTTTATACTTTAAATATATTTTATCATCAAAGAATGTATATATGCATTTTAATACTCAGACTGTTTTTTAACATTTTTTATTATTCTCAAAGACTTTTGATAATCTTTTTCTAAAAAAGTGAAACCGGTTAAGTAAATAAATATTTTTTAAAAATAAGTGCATTTTCAAACTTTCTTTCATATATATATATATATATATATATATATATATATATATATATATATATATATACATATATACATATACATATATACATATACATATATACATATACATATATATGATCAATCATTGATATTCTCGTTCCTTCAAAAGATATCTTTCTGTTCCAGACGAGTGAAAGTGCTCTGCATGAAGTTAAGACCCAAGATAAGTTATTGCTGCGGTGGTTGCTGTTGTTGTTGTTGTTGTTGACGGCATTGGTTGTGATTGTGATTGTGATGGTGGTGGTGATGGTGGTGGTGGTGGTGGTGGTGGTGGTGGTGGTGGTGGCGGCGGCAGTGGCTGCAGTGATTTTTTTTTTTATCTTGTTGTCAGTTACATTGATTATATTGCTGTTGTTGTTTAGCCCCAGGTCAACCCCGATCAAGCAGACCAGCAATCAAAGGCAATCCAGCAATATCCAGACCGACATTTTTTTTCTGTCTGCAGAAAACCAACCTACAACCACATCATCTACCCAGTCCAATTTGTTAATACAATGGTGGAGCTTGTGATAGAGGGCGGGGATTTGAGGGAGATTTGGCTGCTATTTCTAGCTGATAGCATGACTACATAGAGGTTCTCTCTTCGGCTTGTGAAATGTGTCATTTTTAAGATGGCAAGCTGGCAGAAACGTTAGCATGCCTTGCGAAATGCTTAGCGGTATTTCATCTGCCGTTACGTTCTGACTTCAAATTCCATCAAGGTTGACTTAGCCTTTCATCCTTTTGGGGTCGATAAATTAAGTACCAGTCACGCACTGGGGTCGATGTAATCGACTTAATCCATTTGTCTGTCCTTGTTTGTCCCCTCTATGTTTAGCCCCTTGTGGGCAATGAAGAAATAAGAAACATGAGCATGATGGGTGAAATGCTTAGCGGTAAATCATTTGTCTTTACGTTCCGTCTTCAAATTCCAACAAGGTTGACTTTGCCTTTTATCCTTTTGGGGTTGATAAATTAAGTACCAGTTGTATACTGAGGTCCATTTAATCAACTGGCCCCCTCCCCCAAAATTTCAGGCCTTGTGCCTAGAATAGAAAAGAATGTGTCATTTTTCATAATATTATTGTTTTTGTTAAGGTGGTGAGCTAGCAAAATCATTAGGACACCTAACAAAATGCTCATCAGCATTTCGTCCATCTGAGTTCAAATTCTGCCGAGGCTGACTTTGCCTTTCATCCTTTCAGGGTCAATAAAATAAGTACCAGTTGAACACTGGGGTCTATGTAATCAATTTACCCCTTCTCCCAAAATCACTGGCCTTGTGCCAAAATTTGAAATTTAAATTATTGTTGTAGTTGTTGTTGGTGGTGGTGTTTTACTAAAGAACAACCTTCATTAAACCACCATCACTTCTTTTTTATCTTGACCCTGTCTTCCTATGACCATATAATCCAATGTCCTACTGCCTTTTCTATCACAGTACTCTATCACAGTATAATTTGAGGAGGAGTTCACTGCTATTTTTATCAGGTTTAGTTCATAGATCAAGTGTCTGTCATCACGTCAGCCATCTTAGTGATTCTACAACATAACAAGCTATGTAGTACCAAGTGTTGATGAAATTAACTCACCAGCTGATATCTAATCCACTTCAGTATTTAATCCAATCGACCATAAACTAGCAGCAACACCATCAAACACAATCCTATTAAATTATTCAAATAATAATTCTTTCAAATGATAAGCAGATGGTGGTGGATTGGCAGAAACATTAATTGCCTTGCAATAAATATTCTGATTCATTACATTCTGGAGTTCAAGTCTTGTTCAGGTTAGCTTTGGGTTGTCTTCAACATTCTCCTTTGCCGTCCTAAATTCAGCTGCTCACTTATGTGCTACTGACAAAACTGGAGCATCATCTCCTAATGTAGCACCCATTTCAACATGAAAGTTGTTGGAGACTAAAGACTTTTCCTGCAGGTACTTGCTGACACCACAATGCCAAGTACTGTATTTTAATGTGTATAAGGAACCCCTTAATTCTCAGGGCTTAAAATTTGGTAAAAAGGGTTTTGTAAGGGATTATAATACAATCCATGCATAAGAAATTCCCATATAAATTTAACCTAATTTTTGACAAATATGCCATATGCCCACAGGCATATGGCATAGTGATTAAGAGCACGGGCTATTAACCCCAAGATTCCAAGTTCAATTCCAAGCAGTGACCTGAATAATAATAATAATAATAATAATAATAATAATAATAATAATCATAATAATAATAATAATAATAATAATAATAATGATAATGATAATAACAACAACATCAAAAAATACCTTAGGAATGAGAACCCAGTTTCGAAATTTCCCCAAGACACCTGATGAAGGCTGGAGGGTATATCAGCCAAAACATGTTAACAACAAACAAGATGAGGACAAATATCTGTTAAATGTAAATAATGTAAATAATGTACATAATTCCTCATCTCTGTATATTATAAAAAACAGACACATAATAATAGATAATAACTTTATTTATCAAAAAATGCTTGTGAGGATAAAAATAAACCTTCTTTTCTATAATGTTATTCAATAAAGCCACCTTCAGCTTCAACAACTGCTTCTATGTGAGATCTAAATCATCTACATGCTCGAATCAAATGGTCCTGGTTCATTTTGGACATTACTCTGACTATGGCAGCTTTCAAAGAATCTTTGATGTTATGGGCGTGTTCATTGACCTCTCTCTCAACAATGCTCCACTTGTAATAGTCCAATAGATTGAGATCTGAGGAATTAGGAGGCCAAATGTTAGAGGTTATGTGATCATGAAAATTTTCAGCCATCCATTCCTGTGTTATTAGAGCCATGTTTTACAGTGCAGAGTCTTACTGAAACACACAAGGCCTTCCATTGCATACACTGTCTATCCAAGACTTAAGAATATTTTCCAGGACCTCAATGTAGGCAGCAGACTTAACTCTAAGGCCTTGTGGAAAGACATAAGGAGGCATCACATGTCCTTCATTGCTGACAACCACTACAACCACGACAGTTGTAGTAAATTTTGTATGCATAACTCTTAGAACTTCAGAAGGGTCTGCACATAACCATTTATCATTTCTTTTGTTAACTATTTGATCTTGGTTGAAGTTTTTCTCGTTTGAGAAAAACCAAATCAAATCTTCTTCTGATTTGGGTTTTGTTCCCAGGGGGTGGCCAGATCTACCTTAATGCCATAGCAACCAAGGTAAGCAGGTGCAGCCCACCCCAACCTTTGGGCTGGTTGGTGCTCATTCTTCTTTGCTATCATGGGGCTTTCTTGGAGTTGAATTTTCTATGGGGAGCATGCCCTTGCTTACCCCAAACTTCAGTTTCTAGGCATGAGTGATCCCGAGACCAAGGCCTCTACCACAATTTTTAAGAAATGTGGTGGGAAACTAGCACAGAAAGGCAGGGACGCTACTCCATGAGACTCCTTTCAGAACCCCCCCCCCCTACCTAATGAATAGAAATGATAAGAGAAGCGTGGTGAGAGAACAGATTTCATTTCATTTGGTTACAGCTGTTTCATAATCCTTTTAGTTATACAATAGATATTACAGAGTTATGAAATAGAAATTATCAGCACAGGCATGGATGAGTGTTAAGAAGCTTACTTTCGAGCTATGTGGTTCTGGGTTCAGTCCCACTGTGTGGCACCTTGGGTAAGTGTCTTTTACAATAGCCCTAGGGCTGCCTAAGCCTTATGAATGGATTTCGGTAGACAGAAACTAGAAGATGCCCATCAAGTGTGTTTGTGTGTGTGTGTGTGTGTGTGTGTGCACGTGCATGTGCACACGCGTGTGTGTGTTTTGTGTTTGTGTGTGCCCTCCCCCACCACCACCACTTGGCAACCAATGTTTACGCATTTACATCCCTTCAACTTAGTGGTTCAGCAAAAAAGACTGATAAAATAAGTACCAGGCTTAAAAATAAAGAACTGAGGTTGATTTGCTTGACTTTTTTCAAAGCAGTGCCTCAGTCTAATGAGCTGACAGAAATAAACAAGAGATAAAAAAAAATTGCATCACCATTCACACATATATTAAATATACACATAAATACATATGCTTGTGCATATTTATATGTACAGGGATACATTGGATTTTCCCTGAAACAGCTGTAAGACTTTATCCATAAAATATAATTCTAACTTTGCCATTGGTCTCTGTCCTTTTCTTTCTTTATACATACACACGCTAATACATGACCTATGTTATATTCCCCGCTTATGTTGCTACAATGACAGGGGCAAAACTAGTCGGTATACAGCACTTACTCGGTATTACCTGTATCTTTGGGTTTGGTTGACTCCAATACCCTACATAACCTTTATACATATGTATATATATATATATATATATATATATATATATATATATATATATATATATATATATATATATATATATATATATATATATATGTATATATATGTATGTATATATATATATACGTATATATATATATATATATATATATATATATATACCGGATGGCAACACCAGATTGGAGCCTGGTGTTGCCATCCGGTTTCACCAGTCCTCAGTCAAATCGTCCAACCCATGCTAGCATGGAAAGCGGACGTTAAACAATGATGATGATGATGATGATGATGATATATACATATAAGTTAACATATGCGTTTTACTCCATTCATTAAAAATATATATATATATATATATATATATATATATATATATATATATATATCATCCTCTTCTGAGATTGTCTTGAATCATTAATTCTGAAAGGAATTGAACCTGTTCCCACTCTTCTAAGTTTCTAAGTATTGCAAGTGTACAAGAGGATAACAACCGGTGCTGTTGCTGCCCTCTTCAATAAACATATTTTCCTCATTTCTTTCTATATTTTCCATTCTTGTCTATACTTAATAAAATAATACAATCACTGAAATTCTCTTTTTAGCCTTTCACAGTGAAAACCAGAAAGCAGAACAATGGAACTCAAAACTGCAAAGTATTATTCAAAAGGTAAGAGTCTATCATACATGAAGCTAACAGTTGTTTATGGATTTGTGTTTATGCAAAGCAACATGGATTTTAGTAGTTCTTTGTATAAAAATGTTTTGAAAATCATGTTCACAATTCTTTATGTTCATTCTTGCTCTCTATCCATCAGTGAACTTACACACAAAGTATTACCACAGGCAATTTAATCCTATGTTCTTCTATGTCTGTAACTTAACTACTTTCTATTCAAATAATGTATTTCTAACTATGATACAAGAGCAGATATTTTTGGGAAACAGATGCAGTCAATAAAATCATTTTGGTTCTTTAGTGCTGCTACATATATCCTGTTGGCACCTTTTATAAGATTCTGGTTAGTATTACCTATTTCAAATATTGGCACAGGTGTGGCTGTGTGGTAAGAAGCTTACTTCCCAACCACATGGCATTGGGTTTGGTCCTATTGTTTGGTACTTTGGGCAAGTGTCTTCTACTATAGTCTTGGGCCAATCAAAGCCTTGTGAGTGGATTTGGTAAACAAAGAGTAAAAAAGACCATCGTGTGTGTATGTGTGTATTTCTTATTTCTTTATTACCCACAAAGGGCTAAACATAGAAGGGACAAACAAGGACAAATAAAGGGATTAATTCAATTACATAGACCCCCAGTGTGTAACTGGTACTTAATTTATCAATCCCTAAAGGATGAAAAGCAAAGTTGACCTTGGCGGAATTTGAACTCAGAACATAACAGCAGGCGAAATACCGCCAAGTATTTTTCCCGGCGTGCTGATGTTACTGCCAGCTTGCCGCCTTGTGTGTGTATTTCTGTCAGTGTTTGTCTCTCACCACTGCTTTACATCCCCATGACTTAGTAGTTCAGCAAAAGAGATCGATAGAATAAATACCAGTTTTAAGGAAAAAATTGGTCAAATGATGACCTCATTTACCTCAATGCAAGTCCATTTTCATGAGATAACAATGGCATTATTGGAGCACCATACAATATATCAAATGGTACTTTATTCTGCTTCTTTGCATTCTAAGTTTTAGTCCAGATGATGTCAATTCTGTATTTGATCCTTTTAAAGTCTATAAAGGAATACCCATCTAGAGAAGTGGAATGGACCAGGGTTTTTCAAACTTTTTGACTTGCGGACCCCTTTATATTTCAGGCTTTACCTTAGGGACCCCCTTATAAACGCTTATGAAATTTATACATAAATATTTGCTTAAAATAACATATATTTTTACATTTATTTATTTAACAGTATTTAACAAATAGGTTTATTGTCAATTAAAAGATTTCGATTAAAAAAACATATATAAAATCAAATTGCCCATAAAAAGTATTTGCTGTCCACGGACGCCCTGTCTTGTCCTTGCGGACCCCCTGTGGTCTGTGGACCACAGTTTGAAAACCCCTGGAATGGACCATTGGAAATGTCAGAGAATCAATGGAAATGCCTTGAAGTATGCTTTAAAATTTATCTATCATTCTCTATCCTTCTCTCTCTGTCTCTGTCTCTCTCTCTCTCTTCCTCTTGAAGACACCTGTCATGACCAGACAGGATGCAGAATAGGCTCTGCTAGATTCAGATGTCCAAGAGTGCTACATATCATGACAGCACCCTTACATCGCCATCAAGAACTGATACCTTAAAGAAGGAAGAGGAGAGATGAAAATCACAGCCACCCCTGGCTGAATTTGAACTTAGATCAGAACAAGGTGAGAGACTACCTACTCTATAGCTTGTAGTCTTGCATTCTACATTTTCTATCAAATTCTCTCAACTTGTATACACACCAAATAACACAAATAGTAATGGATAAAATTCTCAGACACTTTTCTAGTAATCTATTTCTAATAATCTATTTTTATTAAACTGTTTATATCGACCAATTTCTAATCTATTTTTATTAATCTAATTCTATTGATCTGTTTCTCTAAATCTATTTCTATTGATGTTTTTCTTTCTTTCTTTTTCTTATTTTGTATTGATTTCTCTATTTCTATTGATCAGTTTTTCTGTTTAATTCTATGAGGGAATATAGTTCCTGCAATATCTTGGTTAGTACTTCCTCTTCGGTTATTCTTGACTGAATCCAGACAAAAGCTATCTGGCAGATCAATAAACTTCCTCTTGCTGATAACTTCCAATCCTTGGCTCAATGCTATGGCTGAATGTATCGTTGCTTTGCCTCTTCTAACCTCACTTCTATGGCCTTTGCCTCCCAGAATCTACCGATTCCATTTACATCATCCACCTACACCCAACATCCTAATCAATCTTAAACCGAAATACAACTACAGCAGGATTTTCTTAGCATCTTGACATTTTCTATGTTGCCGCTAGCCACCACCCCCACCCCCACTAAGCATCTGGATGAATAATAAGTATATAAATATATATATATATATATATATATATATATATATATATATACATATACATTCCAGACCAACAGTGGCTGTGTGATTAAAAATGTTTGCTTCCCAACCATATAATTTCAGGTTCCAGCCCCTCTGTGGAGCACCTTTTCCACAGGGTCTTAGAATTCATGCTGCTGGATACATTGAGGTACTGGGAACTGTAATCAAGCCCTGGAATGATGAAATATGCAATGAAAGGCCATACTTGTTTCAACAAGACTCAACACCTCCTCACAAAGCCCTACTCACCCAAGAATGGTTGTCAGTCAATCTTAACAATTATGTAACACCCAATATGTGGCCTCCAAACTCACCAGATTTGAGCCCCATGGACTACTACTTGTGGAGTACTGTTGAAAGGGGGACTAATTATCATCCTCATAATGCCATAGCTTCAGGGAAGACCACCATTGTCCAGGTAATGTCTGAAATGAATAAGGACCATATAGTGTCAGCCTGTCAGCGGTTTTGGTTCCGCATTGAAGCAGTCATCGAAGCTGAAGAAGGTTTCATAGAATAATTTGCTTAAAAGAATAATTATCAAGACTAATTGCACAAATGTTTATTCAAATACATATTTATTTCTGTTGAAATGTAGTTGTTTTATTGTATACCAAAACTGTCCTCGAATACCCCTCGCATCCTGTATATATACACATGCACACATGCACATGCACACATACACAGACACACACATGCACATACTCGAACACACACAACACAGACACAACACACACACACAACACACACACATAACACACACACAACACACACATACACAACACACAACACACACACAACACACACCACACACATACACACAACACACACACACAACACACTCACACACACACAACACACACACACACAACACACAACACACACACACATACACACTTGCACACACACACACCACAAAACTGTCCTCAAATACCCCTTGCATCCTATATATATACACATGCACACATGCACATGCACACATGCACACGCACATACACACAACACACACACACTCGCACACACACAAAACACACACACACACGCAACACTCTCACACACACACATACTCACACACAACACACACACACACATATGAATGAATACGTGTGCAAGTGTGTACTGTGAAAGTAGTTCTATATAAATATGGCACTTCTTCAGTTTTTGTTCTATATTTAGTAACGGTTTCTCTCTGGGAATCTCTTGTTTTTCATCACATCAAATCCATCTTTAACACTTCCACTTATCTTGTCAATCACAGATATCAACCACACATCACATTTGCTCTCTATGTTTTATTCTCACCCACAACATCCGGCTTTTTTTTTGTTTTTTTTTCCTTTGTTAGTAAACCATTCTTTGTATTCTATTCGTGGCACTTCTTTCACTTGAAAAAATTTCAAGTTCAGGAAGTTTCCAGATTTGAGAATTTCAGAAAATATTTTCACATGTATTGGAAAAGCATCTGGTTTTCAATGCTTTTCTGTTTCCGTCAGAACTTCACTGCTCCAGTGAGATAGCAAAATATTAGTCGTCATCGTCATCATCATCATCATCATCATCATCGACATTATCATCACTATACTTGCATGGGTTGTACAGTTTATCGATGCAGATCTTCTACAGCCGGATGACCTTCCTGTTGCTAACCTTCACCTGTTTCCAAGCAAAGTAATATTTGCCAG
>NC_142930.1:114089019-114116519 GCF_046866305.1 Octopus bimaculoides | reverse complement strand
AAACAGAGTGCAATTTTACATTATTTTAGTGTGTCTTACATCTAAAATAGGTACGTGCTGTAAGAGGCAGCTGTAGAATGTAAAACCCTGAAACAATAAGGAAACCATTATGAGTACAACATTTATAGGGCTGACAAGATTAAGCCCCATTTTAGTCAGAAAAAATTAAAAGATTTTGTTATAGTTGTTATTTATTCACATTGTTGCCTAAGATTATTCTTCATGTGTGTCTACTAATATATACAAATAACCTGACCCCTCCTCGGACTTTTCAAGAAGTTCGTTCTCCTCTTCAACTCCTCCTCCTCAGACTTTTCCAAGTCCAAGAAGTCCGTCCTCCCCTTCAACCGCCACTCCTCGGAACTTTCCAGGATGTCCCTTCCCCTTTTTCCCTCTCAAATCCCCCTCCTAGGAACTTTCCAGGAAGTCCCACCTCCTCTTCCTCCCCATCAAATCCCCTTCCTCGGAACTTTCCAAGAAGTTCCTCCTCCCTTTCCTCCCTATCAAATTCTCTTCCTCGGAACTTTCCATGAAGTCCCAGCTCCCCTCCTCAGAACTTTCCAGGAAGTCCCCCTCCTCTCCTAAGAACTTTCTAGGAAGTCCCACATGCTCTCCTCAGAATTTTCCAGGAAGTCTCTCCTCCCCTTCCTCGGAACTTTCCAAGAAGTTCCACCTCCTCCTTATTAGAATTTTCCAGGAAGCCCTCTCCTCCTTGGAACTTTCCAAGAAGTCCCACTCCCCTTTCCTCCCCATCAATTCCCCTTCCTCGGAACTTTCCAGGCAGTCCCACCTCCTCTCCTCGGAACTTTTCAGGAAATCCCACCTCCTCTCCTCAGAACTTTCCAGGAAGTTCCACATTCTCTCCTCAGAACTGTCCAGGAAGTCCCTCCTCCACTTCCTCAGAACTTTCCAAGAAGTCCCACAGCCTCCTCATTGGAATTTCCCAGGAAGCCCTCTCCTCTTTGGAACTTTCCAAGAAGTCCATTCTCCCCCTCCTCGGACATTTCCAGGACATCATTCCTCCCCTTTAATCATCAACTAAAGAAAGCAGCCACTTGACCTTGCTCATCTATACTATATATAAAACAGAGATGTGTGTGTAATCGCTTTTCACGTGAAATCGACTTCACCAAATGTTTCCATACTTGTGATGCGTGAATAATTTGACCTCGGATAAATCTTAGGCTCTCCATTTGATTTTTTTAATTAAAAATAAATAATATTGCTTTATATTTAAGATTCACTTCTTTAAAATAGTTCCTCAATGTCAACTTCCGGTATTGACGTAACAACGCCAAAAAAAGCTTCACTCTCTATTTTGTGTGTGAGTGTGTGTGTTCGTGTGTATGAGAGAGAGAGAGAGAGAGTAAATACTACATACACACCGCTCTCTCACTCTGTCTCACACACATACACACGCACACACACACCCCTTGACTCACTCACACTCTGTCTCTTACAAACACACACATACATAAATGTATACAAACATTTACAAAGACACACGTGTGTATGCGCACGCGTGCGTGTTTGTAAGAGACAGAGTGTGAATGAGTCAAGGGCTGTGTTGTCATATGCATACATCCAAAGATGTACGTATATTTATTCATGTACGTATACATGACAACAAACCTCTCTCTCTCACTCACACTCTGTCTCTTACAAACACACACATACATAAATGTATACAAACCTATTTACAAAGACACACGTGTGTATGCGCGCGCGCGTGCGTGCGTGCGTGGGGGGTTCTACAATCGCCATTTATTTCAATTACTCTTGTGAGGATATTCACGTAAATCATTTTTTTCATTTAACCCCATTTTAATTTTCGTAAAAGTTTCCAAGTACCAATGAGGCTTTTTGGCACATCTTCAATTTTCCCCATTCATGAGAGGCGCCCAGCCATCATTCATCTGAGAGTCCATCTACAGAATGTCCTCTCAAATTTCTATACAGCATATTTTGCCTTTTTTTCTTCAAGTATATAAGCAACAATTTCATTCCCGAGCAACGGCGGGTGCCTCTGCTAGTAATATATATTTTTAAAGCGACACACAGTTGCTGATCTCATAAAGAGAAGGACAACTAATTTTAAAACTCTGAGCAAGAAATATGTAGTAACAGTAAAGTCTATCTGCTGACACAATGTTCTTTTTCTCTAGAAGGTGATGAGCTGGCAGAAACATTAACATGCTGGGCAAAATGCTTAGCGCTATTTCATCTGTCTTTATGTTCTGAGTTCAAATTCCACTGAGGTTGACTTTGCCTTTCATCCTTTCGGAGTTGATAAATTAATAACCAGTTTTGTACTGGGGTCGATCTAATCAACAGATCCCCTCCCCCCAAATTTCGCACCTTGTGCTTAGAGTAGAAAAGAATGTTGTTTTTCTCTCGCTGGTATGGACATGTGGTGCACACCCTAACAGTTGAGGGAACCCGTGGAAGAGGTAGGCCCAGGAAGACCTGGGCTGAGGTGGTGAGGCAAGACCTTCGTACATTGGGCCGCACCGAGGCGATGACTAATGACCGAGACCTTTGGAAATGTGCTGTGCGTGAGAAGACCCGGCAAGCCAAGTAAGATTGTTGCCAGTGCCCCTAGACTGGCTCTTGTGCGGGTGGCACATAAGATGCACTATTTTGAGCGTGGCCGTTGCCAGTACCACCTGACTGGCCTCCGTAGGATTTTCGAGCGAGATCGTTGCCAGTGCCCCTGGACTGGCTTGTGCTGGTGGCACATAAAAGACACCATTTCGAGCGTGGCCGTTGCCAGTATCGCCTGACTGGCCTTCGTGCATGTGACACGTAAAAGCACCTACTACACTCTCTGAGTGGTTGGCGTTAGGAAGGGCATCCAGCTGTAGAAACTCTGCCAAATTTAGATTGGAGCCTGGTGTTGCCATCCGGTTTCACCAGTCCTCAGTCAAGTCGTCCAACCCATGCTAGCACGGAAAGCGGACGTCAAACGATGATGATGATGATGATGATGATATGTATATATATATATATATATATATATATATATATATATACACACATATATATATATATATATATATATATATATATATATATATATACATGTGTATGTGTGTGTATATATATATATTTATATACATCATCTTCATCATCATCATTTAGCTTGCCACCTTAGTCACATCCCATATTTCACTGCCATGTAGCATGACTGTTCACACACAATCTGTCTTTCATTCTGAGGGAGAAGCCTTTTGTTACAAGCTAATGTAGAAGCTCTCTGAACCTTGTCCAGCCTATTCTTACCCTAGCAGCTATGCTCTCAGTACTCTAGTGAGAGTAGAATACCAGTATATGTGTGTGTGTGTGTGTGTAGCATTTTGCCCAGCATGCTAACGTTTCTTATTTCTTAATTGCCAACAAGGGGCTAAACATAGAGGGGACAAACAAGGACAGAAAAAGGGATTAAGTCGATTACATCGACCCCAGTGTGTAACTGGTACTTAATTTATCGACCCTGAAAGGATGAAAGGCAAAGTCGACCTCGGCGGAATTTGAACTCAGAACGTAACGGCAGGTGAAATACCACTAAGCATTTCACCCAGCGTGCTAACATTTCTGCCAGCTCACTGCCTTAGAACGTGGCATATTATCTTCTATCTATATAACTATTTATTGCTCTTTCTCTCTGTCTCTGTCTCTCTCTCTCTCTGTGGCACGTAAAAAGCACTACCTAAACGTGATTGATGCCAGGGCCTCCTAACTGGCTCCCGTGCCGGTGGCACGTATAAAGCACCACCTGAACGTGGTCAATACCAGTACCTCCTAAGTGGCTCCTGTGCTGTTAGCATATAAAAAGCATCCACTACACTCTCAGAGTGGTTGGCATAAGGAAGGGCATCCAGCTGTAGAAACATTGCCAGATCAGATTGGAGCCTGGTGCAGCCACTAGCACTCCAGACCTCAGTCAAACTATCCAACCCATGCCAGCATGGAAACCAGACTTTAAACGCTGATGATGATGATAGCAGCAGCAGCAGCATTATTTAACATCCGTTATCCAGCTGCCACACAGGTTCCTATCTACAAAATTCAGTCACAAAGCTTTGGTTAGACTAGGGCTATAATAAAAGGCACTTGCCCAAAATGGGACTGAACCTGTAACCATGTAGTAGCAAGTGAGCTTCGTAATCACACAGCCATTGTTGGATCTAGGGGTGTAGTGGTTAAGAAATCATTATTGATTAATTAAAATAGAAGGCTTATTTGATCAAATATAAATGAGGGCATTCGCTAGAGGGCTATTTAATTTACTCTATCTCTTCTCAAATAAATTTATAATCTTCTATCAATAAAAGATGTCTTGTTTATTCATTTAATTCTTTTGCTATCGTATTTCTATTGAAATACAATCTCTCCTTTTTTTTTTCACTTAATTTTGAAAATAAAGAAGAATTTAGGGAAATAAACTGTCGTTATTAAGATGATGTTTTCAACATACATCGAAACAAAGTCTTGATGGAAGGTTTCAATTTAGATCACTTTTAAAGAGGAAGTTTGTGTGATAAAAGCCAGTGACGGTCTCTGGCGGGTCAGTATCAAAAGAGTTAAAGGTTCAAATTTTCTTGTCATTCCTTATTTGATCAAATATATACTGAGTTATTTTCCAAGGATAATTAAGTTTCAAATACACTCCTCCTTCAGCAAATTTGTAGCTTTGAGTCAATGCACAGAGTTTGCTAAACATGATTGCATGTTTTTAAAATTTACCTTTTTAACACAGAAAAAAGTAAATATTCATCTGAACACATATAATTAGAATAAATTTATAGAAAAGAGGTTTATTACAATATTGCAGTATTAAAGTCAATATTTAATTGGGCCTCTCTTCTCCTATCTTGCATTATACACCAACATTCTAATTAATAAACAGAATTACAGAGCTTGGCTTCATTAGATTCATTTCTTTAATTATTTTGTTTTTGGTGTCTATGGTTTTTGAAAAACCATTTTGCAAAGGTCTTGCAGCGTTTTATTGAGGAATCCCTGTATTAAACTAAATTGGCAAAGTGTTTGCATATCCTAATGGTATAATCCTTTTGTAGTCTTCCTAATGATTCTCTGATGGTGACAGAAATTCAATCACCTTCAAGTAAATATCATACAGCTGAGTGGCCTATATAAAAGGTTTTCGTTTCTGATTGTTTAATCAAACATGTTATGGCACTTAAACTGAAAAGACTATTAAGAAAGCTGTGGTTCTTCTCTTATAACACTACATTATGCTGTGCCAATGTCAACCTCCTGATAATATATTAAATAAGCTGGTGATACAATCCCACAATGTGGTACCTTGAGTGAATGCCTTCTATGCATCTGCATAGAGCTATGGATTAAACAATGCTTGCTGACTGGATTTTGGTAGCCAATAGCTGAACAGATGACCAAATGCATGTGTGTGTGTGAGTGTGTGTATATGTATGTATGTATTTATGTAAGTAAGATCGTTGCCAGTGCCCCTGGACTGGTTCTTGTGCGGGTGGCACATGAGATGCACCATTTTGAGCGTGGCCGTTGCCAGTACCGCCTGACTGGCTCCTGTAGGATTTTCGAGCGAGATCGTTGCCAGTGCCCCTGGACTGGCTTGTGCGGGTGGCACATAAAAGACACCATTTCGAGCGTGGCCGTTTTCGTGCGGGTGACACGTAAAAGCACCCACTACACTCTCTGAGTGGTTGGCGTTAGGAAGGGCATCCAGCTGTAGAAACTCTGCCAAATCAGACTGGAGCCTGGTGTTGCCATCCGGTTTCACCAGTCCTCAGTCAAATCGTCCAACCCATGCTAGCATGGAAAGCGGACGTTAAACGATGATGATGATGATGATGATGTATGTATGTGTATATATCCTCATCATCATTTAACATCCCTGTTCCATGCCGGCATACACCGGACAGTTTGACAGAATCCACTATGTCCAATGACTGCATGTGTGTGTGTGTGTATACATACATACATGTATATATGTGTGTGTGTGTGTATATATATATATATATATATATATATAGATAGATAGATAGATAGACAAATATATATATATATATATATATATATATATATATATATATATATATATATATATATATATACACATATATATATATACATATATATACATATATATATGCATATATATATATATATATATATATATATATATATATATATATAAATATATAGTGTGTGTATGTATGCATATATGTATGCATAAACCAGCCAATATGCTTCGCTGGATGTGCTATGTCAGTGTGTATGTATGACAGAGAGTAAACAAGTTCAGAGAAAAGCAGAGCATAAGAGACATCAGACCTAGTATGCACGAGAGACGACTGCACTGGTATGGTCATGTGATGCGTATGGATGAGGACAGCTATGTGAAGAAGAGCCAAGGAACCTGTGCTAGAGAGAGACCCAGGAAGATATGGGATGAGATGGTGAAGAATGATCATCGGACTTTGGGCCTCATGAAGGCAGTGACTAGTGAGTAAGACCTTTGGCGATATGCTGTACTCGAGAAGAAGACTTGTCAAGCCAAGTGAAATCATAGTCAATGGCCCATGCTAGTGTCACATAACTGGCACTTGTACTGGTAGCACGTAAAAAGCACCTTTCAAGGGTTGGGCCTCACAGAGGCAAGGTGGCCGATGCTGGTAGCACATGGAAAGCACCTTTTGAGTGTTGAGCCACATGGAGGCAATAATGAATGACCAAGACCTTTGGCATTATGCCATGCTTGAGAAAAATAGTCATCAAGCCAAGTAAAATCGCAGTCATGGCAGATACTGGTGTCATGCAAATGGCACCTGTGCCGGTAGCACGTAAAAGCACCCATTATACTCTTGGAGTGGTTGGCATTAGGAAGGGCATACAGCTGTAGAAATCATCCCAAATCAAGCTGGTGTCTGGTACAGCCTTCCAGCCTGCTAGCCTTGGTCAAACTGTCCAACCCATGCCAGCATGGACAACAGACGTTAAATGATAAGGATGATGATGATGCTGATGATATGAGTGAGTGTGCATGTGTGTGAGTTTGTGCTTGTCTTTTACTGATGTGTGTGTGTGTGTGTGTGTGTGTGTGTGTGTGTGCACGTGTGTGTGTGTGTGCATGTAAATATTGGCGTAGAATGTCAGCGTCAGCAGAAAAACTTGAATAAAATATAAAGCACATATTTTGTGAATGGAATTGAGATATTTGTTCTGCAGCATGTAACAGACACTCCCGTGTTCCTTCTCACACCATCACAAATAACCTGTAAAGCAGAGATTAACCCACAGAAGACTATTCTTCACCATTTGCAACATAAAGTAAATAAATAAACAAACAAACAAATACCTAATTGAGCATGTAAAAGTAATATGCATAAAATTCTAATTAGGCCATGAAAAGAAGCATAACAAACAGCTGCACCTAATTTCACTACAGCCATATATGACTGTATGTGTGAGTTTGTGTGTTTCAGTGAGGGGGGAGTGTATATGTGTGTGTGTCTGTCTGTGTGTTTATGTCTATGTTTTTATGTCTGTGCTTGAGTGTGTGCGTTTGTGTATGTATGTATGTGTGCGTCTGAATGTGTGTGTGTTTCAGTGCGTGTGTGTGTGTGTGTGTGTGTGTTTGGGTGTGTGTGTATGTGTGTGTGTGTGTGCTGGTATGTGTTTGTGTTTGAGTATGTGTGTGTGTGTGTCTATGTTTAAGTGAGTGTGCTTGTGTGTGTGTGTGTTTGAGTGTGTGCGTGTGTATGTGTGTTTGTGTGTGTGTGTATGTGTATGTTTCTGTGTGTGTGCATGTGTCTGTTTGTGTGTTTGTGTCTGTGTTTGAGTGTGTGTTTGTGTGTATGTTTGTGTGTGTATTTGAGCGTGTATGTGTATGTTTGTGTGTGTGAGTGTGTGCGTGTGTGCCCGTGAGTGTGTGTGTGTGTGCGTGCTTCTGTGTGTGTGTGAGTGCGTGTGATTAAGTGTGTGTGTTTGTGTGTGTGTGTGTGTGTATATATGTGTATCTTTGTGGTGGGGGAGTGTACATGTACAACCTATATCTTTTATCATTTATTTGTTTCAGTTATTAGACTGTGGCCATGCTGGGGTACCACTTTGAAGAACTTTGGTCAAAAGTTTGTATTTGCTATAATGTACATTTAAAAGTATTTTCATACAGTTTACAGATTAAACTATTTTTGGGGGAACAGAGACAATATTTTTCTTAGGATATGAGCAGTTCCCATGAGCACTCATTCTTCTTCTTCTTCTTCTTCTTCTTCTTCTTCTTATTATTATTATTATTATTATTATCATAATCATCATCATCATCATTTAACGTTCGCCTTCCATGCTAGCATGGGTTGGACGATTTGACTGAGGACTGGCAAACCAGATGGCTGCACCAGGCTCCAATCTGATCTGGCAGAGTTTCTACAGCTGGATGCCCTTCTTAATGCCAACCACTCTGAGAGTGTAGTGGGTGCTTTTTACGTGCCACCAGCATGAGGGCCAGTCACACGGTACTGGCAACGGCCACGCTCAAATGGTGTTTTTCACATGCCACCTGCACAGGAGCCAGTCCAGCGGCACTGGCAATGACCTATTATTATTATTATTATTATTATTATTATTATTATTATTATTATTAGGGCAGTGAGCTGGCTGAATTGTTAGCATGTCGGGCAAAATGCCTTGTGGCATTTCATCCATCTTCATGTTCTGAGTCCAAATTCCACCGAGGTTGACTTTTGCCTCTTCATCCTTTCAGGGTCGATTAAATAAGTACCAGTTACACACTGGGGTTGATGTAATTGACCTAATCCCTTCCTCCAAATTTGAGGTCTTGTGATTCTTGTAGAAAGGATTACTATTATTAACTACGCCTTCGCTAAGGCAGATGTATTGTTCCAGTCACATTTGTTTGTTTGTTTGTCTCTGGACAAGATATCTCAAGAACCGCTGAATGGATTCGGATGAAACTCTCAGGGATGTTTGGCCTCATGTCTGGTAAGAACTGATTACATTTTAGGGTCGATCTGGTACCAGACAAGGATTCTGGATTATTTTTCCTGTTTTTTTTTACTTAATTTTTGAGACCAGTTGCATTTATTTTTAGTATTCTCGTCGAGTTTATTTCAAATATTCTCATTTTAAAAATCATCTCTGGCTAATCGTTGAGAGGACGTTGGTGTTACCTTGGTGGCGGTTTGCGCTCTCTGAGTGCTCTTATTATTATTATTATTATTATTATTATTATTATTATTATTATTATTATTATTATTATTATTATTATTAAAATTAAAAGAAGAGTGCCATTGTTATCTTGTGAACAATATTTCAACATCTTGTATGTCTTCAACTGGTTCAAAAAATAAATCTGTCAATCTACTTCATTTTGGTTAATATAGAAAGGATTGAGGTAACTCCTCCTGAAGATATAGAGTCAAAATTAAAAGAGGATTATTATTATTATTATTTTATGTTTGACTTTTGCTTTGCATTTGTACAAGTTGGATCCAAGTCTCACCCAGAGACCTCAAGAGACAACAAGTTAGAAGTTCATGTAGGTGTTATGCCTAGGGTACCATATATTTGGATTTGTACAGTTTTGTTCAAGTGAATGTTTAAGAAACCATAAGAAAATTATGTGTTTGCTTTAAAATTTGAGATCACATAGACAGTATTTTACATAGGATATGGGCAGTTCCCATGAGCACTATCTTTTGAACTTCAGCCATTTTGGGGTTTCCTGGAATCTGATCTAGGTAGTAATCAGCCCATTTCGCTGTCATTCCCAGGGCACCTATGACAATAGGTATTGTTTTCGTCTTCAGATTCCATATTTTGCTAATTTCTATTTCAAGATCTTTATATTTGCTCAGTTTTTGGTAGGTCTTGACAGATACGTTTATATCGATTGGGACAGTCATATCAATGAGGAGGCATGATTTTTGTCTGAAGTCTTTCAGTATGATGTCTGGCCTATTTGCGTCTATCTTTCTGTCAGTTTGAATGGTGAAGTTCCAGAGGAGTGCAATGTGATCATTTTCAAGTACTGGGGGTGGTTTGTGTTCCCACCAGTTTTTATCATGGGGCAAGTCCAGGTTTTTGCATATTACCCAGTGAATATATTGTGCAGCTCTATCATGCCTGTTGAGATACTCTGTAGGCGCAAGCAGACTGCACATGGAGACAACATGATCGATGGTCTCATTTTGTTGTTGGCATATACGACATAATGGGAAGCTGCCGTTCTTTAATATGTTGGCCTGGTAGTTCTTTGTAGGTAGGCATTGATCTTGGGCTGCTATGATAAACCCCTCTGTTTCTGATTTCAAGCCAGAGGCCATTAACCATTGGTGGGTAAGGGCTTTGTCAATATCTGCATTATTCGCTCTCTTTGGGTATTTGCCATTGAGAGATTTTCCATGCCATTTTTCAGTCATAATAGCTAAGGCAGCAATTTTAGCACAGGTTTTCAAGCGCTTAGCTTTTTCTGCAGGTGTTTCTAGTTCGTCTAATTCTTGAATTTGTTGCAATTGGAATTCACTTAGATATTCCTTTGCCTGTTTTGTTACTGAGTAAGATGCTTTCTTGCTTTCATATTTTAAGACAAGTTTTAGCATCCAGTCCTCAGAGTTTTTCAGATAGGTGTCTAGGCCAATTGTGGCTACCTTCATTGATAATGCCAGTTGTAGAAGTCCTCGGCCTCCTTCTTTTCTTGGCAGATAAAGACGTTCTATATCTGCCTTAGGGTGGTGCATTCTATGCATTGTCAACAGTTTTCGTATTTTTCTGTCAACATTACATATTTCAGTAATTGACCAGTTAACGATGTTGAAACTGTAAGTCACGACTGGTATGGCTAGAGCATTGATCGCTTCGATCCTGTTTCTCGCGTTCAGCTCTGTCTTCAGTATTGCTATTATTATTATTATTATTATCATTATTATTATTATTATTAAGGCGGCAAAGGCAGTAAGCTAACAGAACTGCTAGTCCATCAGAAAAAATGCTTTGCAATGTTTCTTTCAACTTTACATTCTGAGTTCAAATTCTGCCAATGTTGCATTTCATCCAGTTTACCATTTGGGTCGATGTACTATATTCTAATGTGTATAAGGAACCCCTGTGTATATGGAACCCCCTAATTTTTCAGGTTTAAAATTTAGAAAAAAGTTTCAGTGTGAGCTGCATTGCCATATATGGCTACTGAGCATGCTTGCTGTCTCCGATAGGTTGTAAGACCTCTGTATGCAGCCTGAGTTTTTAAAAAAAGTGTTAATGTTTGCACTTGTATGTTTACTTGCAATTTTAAATACAATATAGGACTTGTGTTAATATAAAAATACAGATTTAACAGTCTCAGTGAGAACAAGAAAGTACTGTTTGGCAGACGACCATCGTTCATGATGGCTGCTTTATGTGCATGCCGTTGCTTGACAAATGGATAGCAACTTGTCAAATAGAACATCACAATCCATTGGGTTTGGGCCTGAGGCTTATGATGTTATAAGTCATGGAGATTTGAGATTCAAGGAATTAAGTAATTTATTAATATCTATAATATTATCCATGTATAAGAAACTCCCATATTTGTTTAACCTAATTTTTGACAAAAAGGGGTTCCTTAAACATGTTAAAATATGGTAAGTATCTTACCCACTTCCCTGTTATTTCTGGTCTTGTGCTTAAATTGAAACCATCATTATTACTAAGGTAGTGAGTTAGCAGAATCATTAGCATGTCTGACCAAATGCTTAGCAGCATTTCTTCCAAGTTTACACTCTGAGTTCAAATCCTTTTGAGGCTGGCCTTGCCTTTTTGTCCTTTCTAGGGTTGATGTAATTAAACTATAAGCACAGGAATGGCTGTGTGGTAAGTAGCTTACTTACTAACTGCATGGTTCTGGGTTCAGTCCCACTGCGTGGCATCTTGGGCAAGTGTTTTCTACTATAGCCTCAGGCTGACCAAAGCTTTGTGAGTGGATTTGGTAGATGGAAACTGAAAGAAGCCCACCATGTATGTGTGTGTGTTTTTTTTTGGGGGGGGGGGGGGTTGTACCCCCATCACCACTTGACAACTGATGTTGGTGTGTTTATGTCCCTGTAACTTAGCAGTTCGGCAAAAGAGACCAATAGAATAAGTACTAAGCTTACAAACAATAAGTTCTGGGGGCTATTTGCTCAACTAAAGGTGATGCTCCAGCATGGACGCAGTCAAATGACTGAAACAAATAAAAGAATAAAAGGAAAAGAGTACCAGGTGAATACTGGGGTCATTGTAATGAACTGGCGCCTTATAGTGTGTACTGTTTGAGCCCTCACACCACATAGCTCCTCTCTCTCTTCCTTCTATACTGTTTAAACCAGTGGCTTCCAAAGTGGATGGTACTGCCCCCTTAGTGGGCAGAAGAAAGATCCCAGGGTGTTGAAGAAATGTGGGGTAGTAATGGGGGGGGGGGGCTAAAAGGAGGCGATGGATGTAAAAACAACAAAATAATGGATTCATTAGTTAAGTTTTATTTGTGAAATACAGTTGTGCCTTACTGGACTGACTCCTGTGCAGGTGGCACATAAAAACACCATTTGAGCATGGCCATTGCCAGTACCGCCTGACTGGCCCTCGTGCCCATGTCACGTAAAAGCACCCACTACACTCTCGGAGTGGTTGGCATTAGGAAGGGCATCCAGCTGTAGAAATTCTGCCAAATCAGATTGGAGCCTGGTGCAGCCATCCGGTTCGCCAGTCCTCAGTCAAATCGTCCAGCCCATGCTAGCATGGAAAGCGGATGTTAAACGATGATGATGATGATGATGATGAGTTCTTAAACTTGCTGCAGAAAGTTGTCTATGTTTATGATGGTGATTGAGGTGTGGGTGCTAGAAATATGGCCTGGGTGCAAAGGGGTGGCAGCCCTAAAATGTTTGGGAACCTCTGAACTAAACCATTATACTTGACAGTTCCCTTTCCTCTGCACAATTTGAATGACTGCACCAGATATTTGCAGCTTGCACTGTTTGCAGCAGATGTTCTGGAGCTATAAATACTGGAAATGTGCAGAAAACAACTTCTGCCACACTCCAGGGAAAAAACTAGAAGTGGTTGATAGCTTCCGCTATCTTGGTGACCAAATTAGCAGTGGAGGTGGGTGCACTGAAAGCATAGCTGCTAGAATTAGAATAGCCTGGGCAAAGTTCAGAGAGCTCTTACCTCTGCTGGCGACAAAGGGTCTCTCTCTCAGAGTAAAAGGCAGATTGTATGACGCATGTGTACGAACAGCCATGCTTCATGGCAGTGAAACATGGGCCATGACTGCTGAGGACATGCGTAGGCTCGCAAGGAATGAAGCCAGTATGCTCCGATGGATGTGTAATGTCAGTGTGCATACTAGACAGAGTGTCAGTACCTTGAGAGAAAAGTTGAACTTACGAAGCATCAGTTGTAGTGTGCAAGAGAGACGACTGCGCTGGTATGGTCATGTAGCGAGAATGGATGAGGATAGCTGTGTGAAAAAGTGCCACACCTTAACAGTTGAGGGAACCTGTGGAAGAGGTAGGCCCAGGAAGACCTGGGATGAGGTGGTAAGGCACGATCTTCAAACATTGGGCCTCACCGAGGTGATGACTTCTGACCGAGACCTTTGGAAATATGCTGTGCGCGAGAAGACCCGGCAAGCCAAGTGAGACATAAATCTATGGCCCAGCCAGTCCACTTATGCGTACCTTCCTTCCTTCCTTCCTTCCTTCATTGGACACTAAATTCCACTTGTGAAGACCTGTTGAGGCAAGTGAAATCGAAATCAAGTTAAATTAAAATTGGACACTAAATCCCACTTGCAAAGACCTGTTGAGGCAAGTGAAATAGAAATAGATTGTTGCCGTGCCCCTGAACTGGCTTTGTGCGGGGCCGTCATGGGATTTTCGAGCGAGATCGTTGCCAGTGCTCCTGGACTGGCCCATGTGCAGGCAACACATGAAATCTTTCGAGCGGGATCGTTTGCCAGTGTCCCCGGACTGGCTCATGTGCGGGCGACACATGATATCTTTCGTGCGAGATCGTTGCCAGTACCTCTGGACCGGCTCTTGTGCGGGTGACACGTGAGGTTTTTTTTGGGGGGGGGGGAGTTTCCGAGCGAAATCGTTGCCAGTGCCCCTGGACTGGCTCATGTGCGAGTGACACATGAAATCTTTCGAGCGGGATCATTGCCAGTGCCCCTGGACTGGCTCATGCGTGGGCGACACATGATTTCTTTCGAGCGAGATCGTTGCCAGTGCCCCAGGACTGGCTCTTGTGCAGGTGACACATGAAATGATTCGAGCGGGATCGATTGCCAGTGCCCCCGGACTGGCTCTTGTGCGGGCGACACATGAAATCTTTCGAGCGGGATCGTTGCCAGTGCCCCTTGACTGGCTCATGTGCGGGTGACACATGATATCTTTCGAGCGAGATCGTTGCCAGTGCCCCTGGACTGGCTCTTGTGCGGCTGACACATGAAATGTTTCGAGCGAGATCATTTGCCAGTGCCCCCGGACTGGCTCATGTGCGGGCGACACATGAAATCTTTCGAGCGGGATCGTTGCCAGTGTCCCCGGACTGGCTCATGTGCGGGTGACACATGATATCTTTCGTACATGATATCTTTCGAGCGAGATCGTTTGCCAGTGCCCCCGGACTGGCTCATGTGCGGGCGACACATGAAATCTTTCGAGCGGGATCGTTGCCAGTGTCCCCGGACTGGCTCATGTGCGGGCGACACATGAAATCTTTCGAGCGGGATCGATGCCAGTGCCCCTGGACTGGCTCATGTGCAGGCGACACATGAAATCTTTCGAGCGAGATCGTTGCCGGTGCCCCTGGGCCGGCTCTTGTGTGGGTGACACATGAGGTTTTTTTTCGAGCGAGATCGTTGCCGGTGCCCCCGGACTGGCTCATGTGCGGGCGACACATGAAATCTTTCGAGCGAGATCGCTGCCGGTGCCCCTGGGCCGGCTTGCAGGTGACACATGAGGTTTTTCGAGCGAGGTCGTTGCCGGTGCCCCCAGATTGGCTCATGTGCGGGTGACACATGAAATCTTTCGAGCGGGATCGTTGCCAGTGCCCCTGGACTGGCTCTTGTGTGGGGTTGTTGTAGGATTTTTGAGCGAGATCGTTGCTGGTGCCCCTGGACTGGCTCTTGTGCGGATGGAAACACTGTGGAAACACTGTGGAAACACTGTGGAAACACTGTGGAAACACTGTGGAAACACTGTGGAAACACTGTGGAAACACTGCCAAATCAGATTGGAGCCTGGTGTAGCCATCTGGTTTCACCAGTCCTCAGTCAAATCGTCCAACCCATGCTAGCATGGAAAGCGGACGTTAAACGACGACGACGATATATATGTGCTGTGCGTGAGAAGACCCGGCAAGCCAAGTGAGATCGTTTCCAGGGCCCCTGGACTGGCTCTTGTGCGGGTGGCACATAAGATGCACCATTTTGAGCGTGACCGTTGCCAGTGCCGCCTGACTGGCCTTCGTAGGGTCTTCGAGCGAGATCGTTGCCAGTGCCCCTGGACTGGCTTTTGTGCGGGTGGCACATAAAAGACACCATTTCGAGCGTGGCCGTTGCCAGTACCGCCTGACTGGCCTTCGTGCGGGTGACACGTAAAAGCACCCACTACACTCTCTGAGTGGTTGGCGTTAGGAAGGGCATCCAGCTGTAGAAACTCTGCCAAATTAGATTGGAGCCTGGTGTTTCACCAGTCCTCAGTCAAATCGTCCAACCCATGCTAGCATGGAAGGCGGACGTTAAACGATGATGATGATGATGATGATTTGCATTTGTATTGGTTGTTAACGCTAATCCATTTATTTTCAGGTGCTTATTTTCCTTCCTTCTGTCTTTTTTTTTTCTTTAGTATTTCTCTCGTGCCATTCTTCAAAATATCCAAAGAATATTGAATAATGATGTTTTTCTCTTTTATATTTTCAAAACAAGCATTCATAAAATAATGTCTATAAGAAAACAGCTGTGAGAAAATGTGTTGATTGAATGCAATAAAATAAGATTTCTTTATTATTCATTCGTATTATATAATGTGTTAAATAATTTGAATTTTTGGCTTGTTAAATTGCAAAAGTTAATTGCAAAAACATGAATAGAATACATATAAACAGAGGATACATTGAGGGAACTTCTATGCAGTTGGTCAACCTGCTAGAAATAGAAGCTAAATCTCCTTCAAATTATACAGTATCATTTCAAAGAGTTGAAAGATATACTGGGTGATTATATAATCTAATATATATTAGCCTAAGGCTGCGAGCTGGCAGAAACGTTAGCACGCCGGGTGAAATGCTTAGCGGTATTTCGCCTGCCGTTATGTTCTGAGTTCAAATTCCGCTGAGGTTGACTTTACTTTTCAACCTTTCGAGGTCGATAAATTAAGCACCAGTTATGCACTGGGGTCGATGTAATTGACTTAATCCCTTTGTCTGTCTTTGTTTGTCCCCTCTATGTTTAGCCCCTTGTGGTCAATAAAAAAAAAATGATATGTTAGCATACCAGGTGAAATGCTTAGCGCTATTTTGTCTGTTTTTACATTCTGAGTTCAAATTCCACTGAAGTCGATTTTGCCTTTCATCCTTTCAGGGGTCGATACCTTAAGTAGCAGTTGTGTAGTGGGGTCGATCTAATCAACTGGCCCCTTTCCCCAAAATTTCGAGATTTGTGCCTAGAGTAGAATATATATATTAGCCTAGAAAAAGAAACAGGCGTAGGAGTGGCTGTGTGGTAAGTAGCTTGCTTACCAACCACATGATTCCGGGTTCAGTCCCACTGTGTGATACCTTGGGCAAGTGTCTTCTACTATAGCCTCGGGCCGACCAAAGCTTTGTGAGTGGATTTGGTAGACAGAAACTGAAAGAAGTCCGTCGTATATATGTATATATATGTGTGTGTGTGTGTGTGTGTGTTTGTGTGTCTGTGTTTGTCCCCCCAACATCGCTTAACAACCGATGTTAGTGTGTTTACGTCCCCATAACTTAGCAGTTCGGCAAAAGAGACCGATAGAATAAGTACTAGGCTTAGAAAGAATAAGTCCTGGGGTTGATTTGCTCGACTAAAGGCAGTGCTCCAGCATGGCCACAGTCAAATGACTGAAACAAGTAAAAGAGTAAAAGAGTAAAGAGAACAAAATCAGGGTGGTCATGATGAGAATGGCTTTGATTATAAGTTGCTTGGTCAAGATGTTTGCTTTCCAATCACATGGTTTCATGTTCCGTACCACTGTGTGGCACCATGGGTGAGTGCCTTCTACAATAGTTCTGAGCTGCAAATGCCATGTGCATGGATTTGGTAGATGTACATGTATATATATGTATGTATATGTAAATGTGTATGTATATGTGTGTAGATGTATATTGAAGTAAGTATATGTATACGTATGTATGTATGTATGTATGTGCAGATCACTGTAAAAATCATATCAAAGCAGATAGAACTTGGTGCAATCCCCAGGTTTGCCAGCGCCTGTCGAACTGTCCAACTCATGCCAACATGGAAGACAGATGTTGAGTGATGATGATGATGGTGATGATGATGACAACGACGACGGTAATGATGATGACAATGATGATGTATGTATGTATGTATGTATGTATGCATGTATGCACATGTCTTCATGCTTGTCCCCTCACTGATTGACAATTGATGTTGGTTTGTTTACATCCCTATAACTTAGTATTTCAGCACAAGAGACTAAGTACTTGATAGACTAAGTACTTGGATCAAATCGTTTCTGCTAAACTCTTCAAGGCAATGCCCCAGCATGGCCACAATACAATGACTGAAACAATTAAAAAAATAGAATCAAAGAACAGAACAGCTCAGAGAAGTCTGACCAAGGACTGAGCAGCTGCCCCCCCCCCACCACCACAATCACCACCACCACCATCACCACCACCACCACCAACAAATATACAGATAATATAAATAAGCAAAAAAGAAAGTAAGAAAAACAGAATACTTTTGTTGTTGTTTTTGGTCTTTGTTCTGTTTTTTTTTTTTTGTTGCTGTTGTTGCTTTGGGCTGTTGTTTTGTTTTGGTTATTTTTGTTTTTTTAAGTATATACATCATATTTAGAAGATCCATTTTTATATTCCTGGTTTCTTTTGGCAATAATGATAGGTTCAATGAGACATCAAAGAAAAGCAGTGGCAAAAATCAGTCACCCATGCAATCGACACCAAAAGATTATTTCTACTTAGTTTCCAGCTCATTGACTTCATATCTTACCCCTCACACCTCAGTTATACTTCCTACATATTTTTTCATCTTCTCTTTCTTTACCTCCTACTAATCTTACTTCTGCTCGTCTCCTACTTTCTTATTATTTATTCCGTTATTAGACCATCTTTCCATATTCTTTCCTCCTTCTCTAATGCCAAGAATTCTGTCTCACATGTTAGAGATATTATTCTTCTCCTTCGTGGCAACCTAACATATCATATTCGCAGCTCTCCATTTTTTCTCTTTTGAATTTTGCCAATGTACGGCATCATAACCTCTTCAAATTTTTCTGCTTATATTCAATAACTCAAATGTTCTGATATGAAAGCTCAAACAACAAACAGAAATAAATAAATAAAAATAAATAAAAAGAAGATACCGTTCTTTTTTTTTTTTTTTTTTCTAGGAAGTGATAAAAAAATAAATAAGCCATTTTGCTGCCCTGCTGTCTCCTATTTCTTGTTGCCAAACACATTTAGCCATGACAACAGTTCTCACATATCCAACCTTTCTATATCTCAGACTTTCTTTTGGTGCTTATTGGTGCTACAGAAAAACAACAACAGCAACAACAAAATTGACAATAAAAATTATTTCTACTCAAAGCACAAGCCCTTGAAAATTTGGTGGGGAAGAGAACTAGTCGGTTACATCGACCCCAGTGGGTAACTGGTACTTATTTTATCGATCCTGAAAGGATGAAAGGCATAGTTGACCTTAGTGGAATTTGAACTCAGAACATAACAGCAGACAAAATACCGCTAAGCATTTTGCCCAGCATGCTAACGATTCTGCCAGCTTGCTTCCCTAAAAAGAACAATAATAATGGTTATTAATATAGGTACAGGGTCTAAAGCGCTGAGTTGGTAGAATCACTGGCACACCGGGCAAAATGCTAAGTGGCATTTCATTTGCCTTTACGTTTTGAGTTCAAACTCAACAGAGGTCAGCTTTGCTTTTTGTCTTTTAAGGATTGATAGAATATGTACCAGATGAACATTGGGGTTGGTGTGATTGATTTAATCCTTCCTTGAAAATTACCAACCTTGTGGAAAAATTTGGGGCCAATATAGGTACATGGTATAAGGCAGGGAGCTGGCAGATTCACTAGCGTGTTGGGCAAAATTCTAAACAGTATTTCGTCCATCTTTACATTCTGTGTTCAAATTCTGTCAAAGTTGACTCTGCCTTTCATCCTTTCAGGGTCACTAAAATAAGTACCGGTTGCAAACTGGTGCCAAAGTAATCAATTTACTCCATCCTTGAAATCAGGACTGTGGAGTCAAAACAAAAAACTTTGACTCTGACTCCTCAATGTAATTGATTGTGGTCTACATATCTCATAAAGCATATGCATACGCTTGTACTTTGAGTAGGCCTATATGTTATAACTGGTTTACATTAAAGAATAAAGATATTGTGAGTCAGAGTCGGAGTCAATATAGTTTTACCGACTCCGACTTCAACTCCAGCTACTCTTTAATTGTTTCTGACTCTGACTCCAACTCCATGACTCCGACTTCAACTCCACAGCCCTGCTCGAAATTTCTGGCCTTGCACCAAAATTTGAAGCCAATGTAAGCACATGGTCATACAATTTAATGGAAAGAATAGTGTGATTTATATCAATCCCAGTACATGACTGGTACATATTTTATCAACCTTGAAAAGATGAAAGGCAAAGTCAACCACAGCGGGATTTCGATTCTGAATGTAACAGGACACAGCCAAATATGTCAAGTTATTTTGCTCAGCACTCTGATAAGTCTGCCAATCTTTAATAATAGTTTCAAATTTTGGCACAGAGCCAGCAATTTTGGCTCAAGGCCAGTAATTACATCGACCCTAGTACTCAACTGGTGGTTATTTTATATTGACCTTAAAAGGGTGAAAGGCAAAGTTGGCTTTAGCAGAATTTTAACTCAGAATCAAAAGATAAACAAAATGACACAAAGCATTTTGTCCGGCATGCTAACGATTCTGCCAGTTTGCTGGCTTCTGGTAATCTTTGATATTAATTAGTGTGAATGAAGTATCTTACAAGCACATCACCCAAGTAAAGGCTTTCAACAGCCTGTTAGATCAACTACAGTAGGCCGGTGACTAAATAACAGGGAAGCTTTATTGTTTAGCACTTTCGACACCAATCTGTTTGAGACTGCCTTTGCCTGTATGATACAAACTTGCTGTTTTGAAGTGATCTAACTTAAAACCTTCCATCAAAATTTCATATTACTTTATGCTCCAAATACCAGTTAATAGTGACAAAGTTAATTTATTAAATTCCTCATTATTTTTCAAACTAATTGAAATAAAAACATTGTATTTCAACAGATATATGATAATAAAAGAATTAATACAAGGTTCTTGTCAGCTTTGGTTAATCTGAGAGGCTTTAGTCAGTAGTAATTCAGGTCTTGGCTAACTTAACTCTTTTGATACCAACCAGCTTGAGAATGCTCCTGGTTCTATGACACAAATTTTCCTTTTGAAAGTGTTATCAATTAAAACCTTTCATTAAAATTTCATGTTAATTTATGCTCAAAAAAAAAAACCAGCTTAGTAATTAGCTATTTTGTTAAATTCTTCATCCTTTTCCCAATTAATTAAAACAAAGACAGTGTATTTCAACAGAAATATGGAAACAAAATATTTAAATCTACAAAAACATTTGTGAACAAGTCTGACAAATAAATTGTAAATGGAGTATAAGATGACATGTAAAAAGTGAGAAAATTACAAGAAGTAATTAAGTGGCTGTGTGGTAAGAAGCTTGCTTCCCATCTAAATGATTTGGGGCTCTGTCCCTCTACATAGCACCTTGGGCAAGTGTCTACCTTGCTGGATGCACTTCCTAATGCTAAGAGTGTAACGGGTGCTTTCATGTGCCATTGGCACAGGTCCCATTTGCGTAACACCAGTATTTGCCATGACTATGATTCTACTTGGTTTGATGGATCCCTTTCTCAAGCACGACATAATGCCAAAGGTTTCGGTCATTGCCTCTGTGAGGCCCAACACTCGAAAGGGGTTTTTCACATGCCACCAGCATCAACCACTTTGCCATGCTACCAGCATGGGTGCCAGTTATGTGACACCAGCAATAGCCACAACTATGATTTCACTTGGCTTGACAAGTCTTCTCAAGCACAGCATATCGCTAAAGATCTCAATCACTAGTCATTGTCTCTGTGAGGCCCAAAGTTTGAAGATCATGCTTCACCAACTTGTCCCATGTCTTCCTGGATCTACCTCTACCACAGGTTCCATTCATAGTTAGAGATCAGCCCTTCTTTACACAGCTGTCCTCATCCATATGCATCACATGACCATATCAGTGCAGTCATCACATGACCATATCAGTGCAGTCATCTCTCTTGCACACCACATCTGATGCCTCTGTGAGGCCCAACTTTTCTCTCAAGATGCTTACACTCTGTCAAACATGCACACTGACATTGCACATACCAGTCTTGCACTAAAGCCAATGCAGTTGACTAGCCCCTCCCCTCAAATTTCAGGCCTTGTGCCTATGTTAAAAAAGAATTATTATCATAAAAGCAGCAAGTTGGCTGGATCCTTACCATATCAGACAAAATGTTTAGCAGCATTTCTTCTGGTTCTTAATGTTCTGAGTTCAAATCCCATCATGGTCAACTTAGCATTTTATCCTTTCGAGCTCAATAAAAGAAAAGTACCAGCTGAGTATTGGGGGTCAAAGCAATCAACAATCACCGTTATCTAAAATTACAGGTGTTGTGCCAGAATTTGGAATCATTATTAATGTTGTCCTGTTTTGTTTCCTCTTTTTTAAATTTCACAGACGGAAAAGACAAAGTGACCCCACCATAGTTGCTAGATGGTGGAGTGATGCTACAGGAAAGTAGGGAGAAGGGTAGCTTCTTGGCCCTTCACATCCTGGCCAGTAGTTTCCTTTAACATTGGGTTTTTGTTGTCAGCTCTTGGAACTCAAGAAGAGACGTTTTCTGTCGATTCTCAAGACATGACTAGCAACACCCGGAAAACACTAGCTTCTATGGCCTGTTGTTGTTGTTGTTGATGTTGTTGTAATTGTTGCTACTGCTGCCGCTGCTGTTATTGATGATGATGTGGTTGTTCTTGTTGCTGTTGTTGCTGTTGTTGTTACTGCTGCTGTTGTTGTTGTTGATCTTCTTCTTTTTTCTCCTCCTCCTCCTCTTCTTCTTCTTCTTCTTCTTCTTCTTCTTCTTCTTCTTCTTCTTCTCCTCCTCCTTCTCCTCCTTCTCTTCCTCTTCTCCTCCTCCTCCTCCTCCTCTTCTCCTCCTCCTCCTCTTCTTCTTCTCCTCCTCCCCTCCTCCTCCTCTTCTCCTCCTCCCCTCCTCCTCCTCCTCTTCTCCTCCTCTTCTCCTCCTCTTCTCCTCCTCTTCTCCTCCTCCTCCTCCTCTTCTTCTTCTTCTCCTCCTCCTCCCCTCCTCCTCCTCCTCCTCCTCTTCTTCTTCTCCTCCTCCCCTCCTCCTCCTCTTCTCCTCCTCCCCCCCTCCTCCTCCTACTCCCTTCTCCTCCTCCTCCTCTTCTCCTCCTCTTCTCCTCCTCTTCTCCTCCTCCCCTCCTCCTCCTCCTCCTACTCCCTTCTCCTCCTCCTCTTCTCCTCCTCTTCTCCTCCTCCCCTCCTCCTCCTCCTCCTCCCTTCCCTCTTCTCCTCCTCTTCTCCTCCTCTTCTCCTCCTCTTCTCCTCCTCTTCTCCCCCTCCTCCTCCTCCTCTCCCCCTCCTCCTCCTCCTCTTCTCCTCATCCTCCTCCTCTTCTTCTTCTTCTCTTCTCCTCCTCCTCCCCTCCTCCTCCTCCTCCTCTTCTCCTCCTCCTCCTCTTCTCCTCCTCCTCCTCTTCTTCTTCTTCTCCTCCTTCTCCTCCTTCTCTTCCTCTTCTCCTCCTCCTCCTCCTCCTCTTCTCCTCCTCCTCCTCTTCTTCTTCTCCTCCTCCCCTCCTCCTCCTCTTCTCCTCCTCCCCTCCTCCTCCTCCTCTTCTCCTCCTCTTCTCCTCCTCTTCTCCTCCTCTTCTCCTCCTCCTCCTCCTCTTCTTCTTCTTCTCCTCCTCCTCCCCTCCTCCTCCTCCTCCTCCTCTTCTTCTTCTCCTCCTCCCCTCCTCCTCCTCTTCTCCTCCTCCCCCCTCCTCCTCCTCCTACTCCCTTCTCCTCCTCCTCCTCTTCTCCTCCTCTTCTCCTCCTCTTCTCCTCCTCCCCTCCTCCTCCTCCTCCTACTCCCTTCTCCTCCTCCTCCTCTTCTCCTCCTCTTCTCCTCCTCCCCTCCTCCTCCTCCTCCTCCCTTCTCCTCTTCTCCTCCTCTTCTCCTCCTCTTCTCCTCCTCTTCTCCTCCTCTTCTCCCCCTCCTCCTCCTCCTCTCCCCTCCTCCTCCTCCTCTTCTCCTCATCCTCCTCCTCTTCTTCTTCTTCTTCTTCTCCTCCTCCTCCCCTCCTCCTCCTCCTCCTCTTCTCCTCCTCCTCCTCTTCTCCTCCTCCTCCTCTTCTTCTTCTTCTCCTCCTTCTCCTCCTTCTCTTCCTCTTCTCCTCCTTCTCTTCCTCTTCTCCTCCTCCTCCTCTTCTCCTCTTCTCCTCCTCCTCCTCTTCTCCTCCTCCTCCTCCTCTTCTTCTCCTCCTTCCCTTCTCCTCCCCTTCTCCTCCCCTTCTCCTCCTCCTCCTCCTCCCCTTCTCCTCCTCCTCCTCCCCTTCGCTTCCTCCTCCCCTTCGCTTCCTCCTCCCCTTCTCCTCCTCCTCCCCTTCTCCTCCTCCTCCCCTTCTCCTCCTCCTCCCCTTCTCCTCCTCCTCCTCCTCCTCCTCCTCCCCTTCTCCTCCTCCTCCTCTTCTTCGTCTCCTCCCCTTCTTCTCTTCCTCCCCTTCTTCTCCTCCTCCTCCTCTTCTTCTCCTCCTCCTCCCCTTCTCCTCCTCCTCCTCCTCCCCTTCTCCTCCTTCTCCTCCTCCTCCTCTTCTTCGTCTCCTCCCCTTCTCCTCCTTCTCCTCCTCTTCTTCGTCTCCTCCCCTTCTTCTCCTCCTCCTCCCCTTCTTCTCCTTCTCCTCCCCTTCTCCTCCTCTTCTTCTCCTCCTCCTCTTCTTCTCCTCTTTTCCTTCTCCTCTTCTCCCCTTCTCCTCCTCCTCTCCTCTCCTCCTCTTCTCCTCCTCCTTTTCTCCTCCCCTTCTTCTCCTCCTCCTCCTCTTCTCCTCTTCTTCCCCTCCCCTTCTTCTCCTCCTCTTTTCCTTCTCCTCTTCTCCTCCTCCTCTCCTCCTCCTCTCCTCCTCCTCTCCTCCTCCTCTCCTCCTCCTCCTCCTCCTCCTCCTCCTCCTCCTCTTCTTCTTCTTGCTGTCGTTGCCGTTATTGTTGTTGCTGTTGCTTCTGTTGTTGTTTTTGCTGCTGTTTATCAATGACAATGTTGTTGTTATCACTGTTGTTGTTGTCGTTGTCGTTGTTGTCGCTGTTGTCACTGTTGTTGTTGTCATTGTTGTTGTTGTTGTTGTCATTGTTGTTGTTGCTCTCCTCATGGCATTCGCATTCTCCAAAATAATGCTCGTCTTTCACTTCTAAACCAACATTCTTGTCTTTCTCTCTCCTTTACACAAACGTCTCTATTTCTGCTCAGATATCGACTTTCTCAACCTTTTATTTCTCTGTTTACTGTCCTTTAAGATGTATTTATTTCCATTTGAATATTTTTTACAGTTCATTATTATTGTTATTATTATCATTATTTGTTGCAAAGGAATAAAATTTTCTTCTCAAATTAAAGTTTTTTTCATCAAAGCAAAATAATACAAGCAAACAAATTCTTGCCTCCCTATGTAGAAGTTCTATGCTGAGAGAAAGAATATTTTCCATGTAATTTCAGTTGATAAAAAAAAAAACCATAGTATTGGAGTACAAGACAGAACATGTTTTACTGTCTCAAATATAATGATGATGATGATATAATAATAATAATAATAATAATAATAATAATAATAATATTGCCCTGATGCAGTACCAGGCAGTGGCTCTCATGGCTTCTGATCTTAATTGATTGGAAGTGTTATCATGTACATTGTTTTGTCTTGGTATAAAAGATGGGCTACAGCAAATATTCTGCTTAATACCACAGATTTGCTTGTCAGTTGTTTGACCTTAACCATTTGAGCATGTCCCTTAGTGGCTGACGATATATGCATCTCTGATCACAAGCAGAAGTAATGGGGGAGCATCATAGTCATGTGTTGAGAGGAATTCTTTGTGGTTTGGATAATTCACCTTTGGAAACATGGGTATTTTATTCGACACCCTCAAACGACCTTTATTCAAGGACCTTTTCAGCGAAATGGGCTACTTGACCTGTAGAAAATTCTAACTGGGCCCCACCTGCGAGGTTATGCGCTGTTTATCTTGATAAGAGACCACTATGTTGTGCACGTATAGTTGTGATGCATGCGCCTGGTGGACCCTTATCAGATGGGTAGTCATGATGGGTATAATGGGCTTCGTATATTTTACCCCAGTGTCACTTTGATGGCATGCACTGCTCTCTCACTCAATAATAATAATAATAATAATCATTTAGCGTCTGTTGTCCATGCTGGCATGGGTTAGAAGGTTTGACCAGGGTTGGCAAGCTGGAAGGATGCACAAAAATTCCAGCCTTTTTGGCATGGTTTCTATGGTTGGATGCCCTTCCTAATGCCAACCACTCCAAGAGTGTAATAGGTGCCTTTACATGCCACTGGCATGGGTGCCATTCATGTGATGCCAGTATTTGCCATGACTGTGGTTTTATTTGGCTTGATGGGTCTTCTTCTCAAGCACAACATACTGTCAAAGGTTGTGGTCATTGCCTCTGTGAGGCCCAGCATGTGAAAGGAGCTCAACCACTTTGGCTCTGTGAGGATCAATGCTTGAAAGGTGCTTTTTATGTGCTACATGCATGGGTGCCAATTACATGACACCAACATCAACCACAACTGTGACTTCTCAAGCACAGCATACCACCAAAGGTCTCAGTCAATAGTCATTGCCTCTGTGAAGCCCAAAGTTTGGAAATCATGCTTCACCATCTCATTCCATGTTCACCTGGGTCTACCTCTGTCACAGGTTCCCTCCACTGTTAGGGATCACCACTTCTTTACACAGCTGTCTTAGTCCATACACATCACATGACCATAGCAGTGCATTCAAATCTCTTGCACACCACATCTGATGTCTCTGCCTCTTACACCTAACTTTTCTCTCAAGGTGCTTACACTCTGTCGAACATGCACACTGAGGTTGCACATCCAGGGAAGCACACAGGCTTCATTTCTTTCAAGCCTACACATGTCCTCGGCTGTCACAGCCCACATTTCATTACCATGTAGCATAGCTGTTCACATACAGGCATCATACAATCTGCCTTTCACTCTGAGAGAGAGGCACTTTGTAGCCAGCAGAGGTAGGAGCTCCCTGAACTTTGCCCATCCTAATCTTACTCTGACAGCTATGCTCTCAGAGCATCTACCTCTGCTACTAACTTGATCACCTAGGTAACGGAATCTATGTACTACCTCTAGCTTACTCTCATGGTAGTTGATGGAGTCTGTTTTCTGTACATTTTCAGTGTTTATTGTACCTGTGCATCTATCACACACAAAAGCTATTTTCCTTGTTAACCTCCCTCTGATATTGCTGCATTTTTCTGTTCAATTGGTAGATCAGCTTGTGGGGTATAAGCAGAAATAATTGATGCTATGCTATTCTGGAAAACTAGCCTAAGCTTATGCACTCTATCGCACACTCTGACTACCTTTATGACCTTATCCAGCCATTTGTCTGCAAGAAGTATGTCCACATCACCTACTCTATTACTGTTACCTTTCCAGAAGATTTTATGCCTATGTGTCTTGCCTGTGAGGAACCTAGCTGAAGCTCCTCTCCACCTTACCTTTTGGATACAGCATACATCAATATGCAATAATAATAATAATAATAATCTTTTCTACTGGAGGCACAAGGCCTCAAATTTGTGGGGAGGGGACAAGTCAATTATATCGACCCCAGTGTTTCACTTGTACTTAATTATCAACCCCAAAAGGATGAAAAGCAAAGTCGACTTTGGCGGAATTTAAACTCAGAACGTAAAGCCGGATGAAATACCACTAAGCATTTTGCTTGATGTGCTAACAATTCTGCCAGTTCACCATCTTAATAATAATAATAATAATAATAATAATAATAACAATAATAATAACAACAACAACAA